>NC_088323.1:3939393-4242424 GCF_910592395.1 Lineus longissimus | reverse complement strand
AGGAACGTGTATATGTAAAATACGTATGCAAAACATGTATACGTATGCAAAACATGAATAAATGACGCGTCATCGTCTTATTTTTTCGTCAATTACACCCGGGCTTATTTGGCTTCCGAAAATTATATTTAAAAAAATATTTACCTAGTATCTTGTTCCATATCGGAGGACCCCTCGGCACTGGTGTTCGACTCGGGTTTGATGTAGGCGCACTCTAGCTTCGCTGTTTCATCGGTGAACTCACTGAGGAAGCTCGCACAAGAAGAGAGGCTGGAAAGCTCGAAACTGTCAGAAAACATCTGAAAAGACAAGATAAGGAGCAAAGTTAGAGAAAAACAATTATAAAAAACCTTTCTTAGTCGATTAATCAAAACATTGCGCTATTTCATTTCAGATTATTGAAAAATCGCAGTCAATGTCTTTGTAAGGAAGAATATATATCTTGTACAATGCAAGAGACAGTTTCTTAACCAGTCGCTGTTGTCAGATAAACCTGGCGGGCACCTGTACAAGTACCTTTTCGTCGAAAAATTGAATTTTCAAGAAGGTTGATTGTTGTCTGGCAAAAATCTCTGTGCGTAGTAGTCAGTAAGTTGCAGTCAGTAATCGTAAGATGATGATGATATGATTACTGATTAGAACTCACCTCCTTTTATACCAAACTCCTAAAAATTACTAACAGTAGCCAACCAATCAAAAACATGACTAAATTACTGTCCGAAAAAACTGACATTTTGAGTAGGCAATTTATGATGATTGGCAATTACCGTTTGATAGTCCGCGCCCGTGCGCTCGCATTCTGATTGTGTTGCCGCTTGCCTCTGGTCACGATTAGCGCCACCGAATCTGATTGGTCACTGGCTGGATTGACGTCAATGCTGGCTTCGCGTTGATTGGTCGTGTGGTGAAGCTCTGCAGCGAATGGACCTCGTTGATGCGAATGGTGCGCTGTGCGATCCATGGTTAATCTTGAAATCTTAGAAACTGAGCAAAAAATCAATATCAAAACACAAATTATTTTGTGTGTCCAGCAAACATTTTAACTATCATAATTGTCGCCTCCCATTAATTGTTGTTATGAGGACGAGGTCACGGCCAGAAGGACGGGATTGTTTTGGTATCAAATCTTGCACGAAGATGTCACCAGAACATCGGAGCTCATCGTAAGACTTGCGAAACATGCCCAAACCATGTTAACAAAGTTATCTTCTTTAATGAAATTATCGCTAATCGTAAAACTAGAGGCAAACGTTTGTAGCTTATATGTATATGATTCCTTTGAGGTCATGGCCGTCCATAGCTCAGACATTGAAGGGCATGATAGAATCCATTGTTCCATGGACATTCTATCCTAGGACATTTCCAACTTCAACACCGGTTCAATGTAATTTCATCCCTATTATTATTCATTGTTAGATCATTTCACACCAATCAAACCGAGCTTGGCTATCCTTTGAAAAAAGGCCGCCATCAATGCGCGATTCGTTATTACTCTTAATTGCAGCAATCGTCGTAGACCAATTAGGATTCTTCCCTTTAAAAAATATATAGCATCAATTGCACAAGCGTTTGAAATCTTTATGACTAATTAACATTACCGCACCCCCGCCATGAAGTGGACCTGTCTTCTGCTAATTACCGTTGTCCCTAATTATCTTAGACATAATTAGACACTCGAGGAAAATGGATTGGAACAACTGTACTGAATAACCCAAATAACTTTTTGTTAATACATTTCTTTTTCCCTATAACATGCATAGTGCATATTCATTCCCCAGCCAAATTCAGAAACATCTTCTGTAGATGTAGCAGTGAACAGCGTGGGCTTTTCTTGGGCATTTCAGATGGCGGGGGCTCGAGCCCACGACCTTCCAACACTTGTCAAAGGCTGTTCCATTGTGCCTCCGCAGTCCCGGTCAATGTAGCCTAGCCATTTCCGCTCGGGTTATTATAGCAAATTTAAAAGCAATTATAACATTTGTTTTGAAACTAAAATGGAAATACACATGATCTATAAATATCCATCCATTGATCCAATGGTTACCAAGACAACCTCCAAATTCACCTCCGGCAAGACTGATTTTGTTAAAGACCTATAAATCCAACGTTGAATAGACTAAAGTAAGCCTTTTATGTCTCAAACTACGCTTATCGAATTCAATCATGATATATCACGCAAACCGTACGTTTTATTGAGCTGATGGATACCGTAAATGTGATAGGTAGGTCTGTCGTTTGTGATCCACTATTATTGCGTGTTTGAATTTTTGGTGTTAAAGTGAGACAATTGCCATGTGGCTGTGAGTAAGTTCAAGAAGTCGTCGGTAGATGTCGGGCTCGACTATCTCACAGTACACCTGCACTGTATGCACGGAATTCGCACATCGTTTACGCACTTCCGGTTTCACATTGACCCGATGCTTGTTGTAACGGTCTTGCGTTGTTACACGAACATTACGTTGAAGATCATTAGGCCTAATTGACTAAGTGGGTTTGCTCTTAACGTTTCGGTTCTTCTTCCATTTTATAACGAATTACATGGTACATGTACTTCGTTAAGTATGTGTCTTGAAGAAGTATGTATATATGAGACAAGTTAGGTCTCTGGAGACGGAACAAGAGGGATAAGTCTAGCCGTTCCTAGGTGAGTGAGTCAACGGTATTTTTCATTCTTCTATAATATCCTGAATGCCCACACCCATCTCTACCACGGCCCCGGAGAATCAAAATCCTCTACTCCGAGCAATACGCCGTTCCGAGTACACATGTATCTTGTGTTCCTGTGTTCCGAGCCTCTCAATCACCTGCGTATGCTTGTACTAAGCTGATTTTTGCATTTGGATCAAGAATACTAATTTTGAAAACCGAGGTGACATTCATCCTCAAGGTTTCAAGAAAGGAGAGCGTTTTTCAAAACAATGAAGCGCGGATATTCACTGATAGATTTGAATGAAATGTAGGTCAATGTGATTTCTTGGTCGTTCTCCCGGCCTGTCTGCTTCAAGTCTGCCACATCCTAATCAGACCTGAAATTCGCATAGCGTGAGTGACCAACGGTTTCCGGCAAATAACTACTCCCGTACTGGGACATGCAATATCCGCGGGTTTAGCTAGACAACGGCAAATACAAACACTGCTAATGTATATCACATTATTAAGCCGGCCAGGTTTTTGTCCAATAACTGATAGAGATTAAACCTTTCAATCGCCATTGATCCGTAGTTTGAGTTATTGGTTGTGATGCGTGATAAAAGCGCGCGGTTACCAAGAGTGTATCACTAAGAGTGGAGGCGTGAAATACTCGCTGCAACAAATCTCGTTCCGAGGCCCTTCACAGTGTGCTCAATCGATTGTGGATGCTCAGCGTAAACACCTGGGAAGAGGAAAGTTTAGACGTCTCGGGACATGAATTATTTTCTACTACGAGAAAAGAGTTTCTTGCACTAAATGCGCGATAAACGCAAACAGGGTTACACATTTTGTACACAGGGACGCCGTTTTTTCATAAAATAATTTGTGTCGTTCGCACATGGTTTCAAGGACATCTTGCGACTCTGGTGAGAATAGTGTACTTTATAAGAAGGAATGTCCTTTTGGTATTTATTCTCTGACGTCTGTAGGTGACTTTTGGTATATAACATCGCTCTGCATTCTCAGATGAGCTGAATCGACGGATTAATATAAGGAGGATACATCGCAGTTACAGCCAAGTTCTGTGGACTACGTAGGTTACATTCTATACCTTGTCTACGAAGAGGCTTTATCTATGTAGGGCTCGTTTTGGCCGCATCGGTTTTGATGTTGCTACATTCTTCTTCTATTTGTTTTCTTCTTCTTCTTCTGCGTTCAGCCTGCCTGTACCGTATCTTCAGTCTGGTGGCGGAGATGAAGTGGCTTGTCTTTTCGAGGTCCTGTTCTGTTCCCCACAGTTCCTCCTCGACTGACATCGGTGTATGCCAGCTTGACCTGCTGTCGTCATTCCGGTGCAGGGCCGGGGACAGCCTTCCAGGCTGTGCACTGGTGTCTGCATTGCCGTCTGGCAATTACAATCTGCACTCATTATGATAAATACAGTTTCTTCTTACAACGAGACCAAATATGGCTGCCAGTCGCCGCCATTTTGGATTCACGATGACAAAGTGCATGTTGAAGCCTCATCCTTTCTTCAGTGTAATGCTCACTATCCTTGTGCTTAGTGCTTGATTGTATTGTACCATAACGGTATCATCTGATCAAACATTTATTTTAATATTGCAGGCAAGATGACATAGCACAACCAAGAGCTGCACATTCGCCGCAGATCTGAACGAAGGACCTCTACTCGAACTATATCCCGGGAAAAACTTCGCCGAAATTCAAAATGAGGCGAGCGCGACTGCTCTCAAGAGACCCGGATGATGAGCCTACTCCCCTCAGTCTCCTCCCCTCTCGTTTCTGCCTCATCCGCTCAGCTATCGACGTCCGGAACCTTGATGTTCCAAAACAACCTCGAGTGAAATCAGCAGGGCGTCTTGGCATAGCCAAATTCGCACGAGATCTCGAGAGATTCCACGAGGCGAGAAAGGAGACTGCGTCTGCGCAGAGTAACCATCGAACCGATTCGAGCCTGAGTCAGAGAAGATTGCGGAGGGTTACGTATTTGGAGTCGGACTCTAGTGCGCCGGAAACCCCCAGCGGGAGAAAGAGTAGGCAGGTCTGGTCAAGGAGAAGATCAAGAGAGCGAAGGAAAACCAAGCAAGAAGAAAATGAGCCACGGGAAGAGGGACAGGTACGTTCTTTTACTTCGATGAGGGTTTTTTCATGGATTACGCGTCTTAGCTACTGTTGATGATGCAGCACCAGCTCCATGGGCTATAGTCATTCAAATGGTCAACATTGTCTGCGGACTGTAAATCACCTCTGCCATCAACAGGGATTTACAAATACATGTAGATTGACAGTGCTGCTTATAACAAATCTGCTGGTATAGGCAAGATGAATATTGCCTACTACCGCGTTCCAATCATGATGTATTTTGACTCCACTTTTGAAGGCTAGAAAGAAATTCATATTGGTTTTTTGAATGGTGCAATACTGCAGCCGACTCTTGAGAGTAATGCTAGATGTTAGCGCCTCCATGACCGTCCAAACCGCCACGGAACTTCAGTGGCATACCTTAAACAACAGCTCAGAGGCGCAGAAGCTTGTATTCAATAAGTCGTTGTTTTCGAGAGATCGGGTAAGTAATTTTATAGCAGTCTCTTTTCGGCGATACACTCTCAAAAATAGAAGCTTTTCGAGCTTTTGCAAAACCTTTAAAGGGTATTCTCAAAAAAAGTTCAGTAATAGAGTTGTTCCTTTACCCGGAAGATATTCAGGGGGTGCTTATTTGTGTTTGACGGCAAACATGTCGACTATAAAAAAAAACCTTTCTGAATTCGCCGCTGTCAGTGCATTACGAATAACTCCTTTATAACCACCAGCTACATTCATTTTCATGATAAAGATGAAAAATCAATGTTCCAATAGAAAACGTGTCGAGCAATGCGAAAGAATAAGTAAGAAACCTTGTATGATTGCTGATTACTAATTGGTCCCTCAATAGCGTCCATCTGATCGTATCAGTTTTAACGCGTGTCAAGGGCGAATGCTACGGAGGAAATACCTCGGAAAATTCAGTATGATAACATCCTTTTAACTTGTAATTCAGATATACGCGAGGGTACCCCCTTGGGCAAAAAAGATACTTGAGAAGCCACCGGACTCGAGAACAGAAACCGACTGCCGGAAACTTCATGCTTTATTGAGAGGGCTGAAGAGTTTTGATAGATTCACGGAGAAGATACAGTTGTCCATGTGCAGGTCTTTTTCATACGAAAGGTAAGGGATGCGATCATGTATACTAAAAAGCCTTTACAGTTTGGTTTTTGTATAGTTTCCACGTCTAATGAGGAAGGCCACTTGTTTGCATATCTTTGGGAAGCCGATGTACATGTAGTTAGTGTTTTCTTTGACTCACACCCTTCCTTACCAAATGTATTTTTAGTGTTGATGCCAAAAGAGTAATTCTCAGGAAAGGTCACGTGGGTGTGAACTTCTATTTCATCTACTCGGGATCAGTTTTCGTAAATGTCGAAGATGTCAACGCCAAGGGAGAGAAGTTCATAAAAACAGAAGTTACTCTGACAAAGGGAGACTCTTTTGGGGTGAGTTTTCATAATCATCGTGTCGGGTACCTCTATATGCTGCTCCGAGATGCCTAGCACATAATCCCGTAGCTGTAGAGTCTCAAGCTTTTATGTCTGACTGCTTGGCTCCTCTTCGCCAAACACTAGCCAGCGGCAAATAGCTGAAAGCGTCAAGCATCCCTACCACACCCTTTGCTCGTCGTTGAAATGAGAAGTTACGACGGACTTAAAGACTTATTGACTTGTATCGAAGCCCGTTGATGACTGTCGAATTGTATCTTTTCAGGAGTTAGCCCTGCTACGTGACATCAAACGAACTGCTAGCATTGCTTGTCGCGAGAACTGCGAACTTCTCTGCGTGGACAAGGACGTGTTCGCGCGACTATGTCCAAAGATCTTCGAGAAGGAACTCGATGATAAAGTCAGTTTCCTTAGCTGTTTGCCCCTGTTCCATCAGAAGCAGTGGACGAATGAACAACTCAGGAATATTTGTTTCGAGGCGCAGATTCAGCAGGTATATATAGCAATTTGCTCACATGTACGACTTCAGCTCATGACCTTGGCCTGGTGTTATGAGTAAAAACTGGTAATGCTTTTACTGAAAGTCACTCGTACACTTCTACACTAGGCCTAGGCCACATCAATAGTTTGGCATTACTCGAAGGCTATCATAAGTGTAAGGCATGTTGATCTTCAGTTCATATTGATATCCTGTCACCTTTTGATGGTTTGATGACGTCGCATGTTTCATCTTCCAGTACAAAACAAATAAAGTAGTTGTATCAGATAGCGTCGATGATGAGTGGATATATATTTGTATCGAGGGGAAATGTCGCATCATCAAATGTTTGGCCCTGAACGAGGATTATACACCTGAAAAGCGGGCCCTGAGCGAATCTAAAGAAGACATTTCGGTGCTCACAAGCATACCGGAAGTTAACAAAGAGGAGCTGTTAAAGCGGAAGTTAAAGAATAAGGAAGAAAATGACAGTAAGCTATCTATTTCTCTAATAGTGGGCGTGGCTGCATGCGTGTGGAAGGCAAAAAGGTAGAGAATGTGTCTCCTTTCTGAGACGAATATTCATCAGTCAGCGGGGGGAGAAATCTTCAATCGGATGAATAAACGAGAAACGATGTAAAGTTACATCTTTAGGACGCCAGTGCTACGTCATGGTCACTACCAGATGGGACTTCCGCTTTATTCACTTCACTTTTTGTGTTGATATATCACGTGTCTTGTCACGTTTTAAAGTATGTTTGATCAGTGCATTGCACCTCAACTAAGTTGAAAAGAGCGAATTCAGCTCCTTGTTCAGTGTAAGGCATGTTGTCCTTGTGTTATTGTTGAGCATGATTTCGTCACCTGTCCAGTTCGTCACCTCAGTCCAGACTCTACTATGACCAGTGTGGAGAATCATGTGACCGATTACGCATTGTAAGTGATTCCGCGTGGTTCCGCTTCAATGGTCCGCAGTCGATTCAGGCAATGTTTAGTATGGTGATAGGTGCTTCATGCCATCAACTCTGACACATCTATCAATGTATGAACGTTGGCCGATTCTACTGCGTCCTACTGAAATACATGTAGTAGAACAACTTACAATGCGTAGTCTGTGACGTAAATCACCAAACTGATGGCCAGGCTGTCAAGCATGTGTTTTCATCGGTCTGCACTTCTTCACCTAGCACCCGAACCGAAGACAGCCGCCGCCATGACGATCATGGAACTCCGTGAAATACTGAAGGAGATCCCTGAAGATGACGAGAGATTCACTGAACTCTCGCAGATGAGCCGAGATCTCGAGGCTGTGCGATATCTGCTCGAAGGTATCTAGAATGAAGCGGGTACATTGTACATCCCTTAAAGGAAAACGCCCTTCGTATTTATTATATTTTCTGGTGGTTCAGGTAAACTGAACCTAGGATTGATAGTATTTCTTGATCAGTCTACACAACGGCGTCGTCGACATTTATATCCCGTATTACACAGTTGATTATTCTCAATTTCAAATTAAATTTTTCAAATATTTGAACGTAATAGGCCATAGATTAATATCAAGTTATTTAGTAAAGCCAGCATCACGAATAACAACACAAGGATACCAGGAGAAGATTCTTCATAGTGGGACAGGTCGGTGTCTTAATGATTTCTGGCGATTTTTCCAGGAGACATTCACACAGTACATGTACATGTATATGTATGTGTACTCTCATTTTTTCTTTCTGTCTTTCTTTTAGGTGATACATTTGGTGAAGCCCTGCGACAGGAGGCGGAGTACCCCGAACAACACAAAGACAATAAGGCGAGGATGCTGAACTCGATGGCACTGGATTATGTAGAAACCATGAGGAAGGTAAGTGGAGCAAACTGAACCATCCATAAAGCGCCCCTCAGACTAGCGATTTTTGTCGCTGTGACTTGATGAGCCATAACATACAGTGGAACCTCCATTAGCGGACACCTCTCTACTAATGACAACCTCTCTATTTAGGACACTAGTTTTGGTCCCAAACTGGTCGTTTCCATTCAATTTGACCTCTCTAATTAGGACACCTCTCTATTAAGGACAGCAACTGTCAGTCCCGAGGGTGTCCTTAATAGAGAGGTTCTACTCTATCTTATACGCAGTTGTACATAGAATCGTGGAAGTTTTCAAAACTGTCTACTTCATCGTTCGCAACTCTTCGTAAGGAATTTCTCAAACGAACGCGAGGACTTCTGAGTTTGCTACATTGACCCGTATTCTTATTGCTGGTCATTGAATTCAGTATGATGATTCACATTACAGGAAGCCTCAAATAAAGAGAAACTACAAGAAAAGAACAGTTTGTTTCAGGTAAGATCAGGCCTGTATCAATAAAGAAAATATACGTAGTTTCAGATGATGATGAATACTATATGCATTTGAATGAATAAAAAAAGTAAATGAAGAGAAAAACATGTTGTGGATACACGGGGAGTCGAACCCGTGACCACCAGATCGAAAGTCCAGCCTTCTAACCATTGAACCACAAAGGTTTTTATGTTGGTTGGAGATTTTCTTTGCCTCTAATAGCCAAGCTTTTCATTATTGCGCCTTCCTGTAAATGCCCTTCAAAGAACTCATAATGGTATATGTTTGGTTTCAGAAAATGAAGGGCTCTCTAAATGAGAACAAATCTAGCAAAGTGGTGCAGGGCGTGGTGTCATTCAACGCGCTCATGTCCAATCAGATCAGGCAGGCTGAGAACGAGGAATATGTCTACCTAGACATAGCGACACTCAGTGAGAATGAAGTATTTGTAAGTTAATGTTGTGTCATAGTTTTTTCTCTTGGGTACCATAACGCCCTTTGGTCACGTCACTGATCTATTGCAACAATAGAAACAAAGGTGGAAGCCGTGTTACTTGTACGGCCAGATATAATCAAGTTATCATCAAGACATCGTCCTTTTCTTCCGCAGGACTTAGACAACATCTTACAGTATTCCAACCACCACAGCGACGACCGACCAAAACCGAAAAGTTCCATCATTTTGGTTAGCTCGGGAGCGAAGCTATTGAGAGTAAGACGGGGGAGTTACTTTGCGTATGCTTCGCAAGAGGCTGTGGATGTGGCAAGGACTATAGCTACAACTCACTCGTAAGTCATACCTGATCAATTTTAGAATCAGATCACAAAAGAGCTACTTGAACTTTGCCTTAGTAACGGCAAAAGCCCAGGATAAAAGCAAGCACATTTTGGTGAGGGTTTCTTACACTTACGCATCACTCCGAGTGATAAATAGCCAGTGGAATGTCCTGGTGAGCAACTGTCCAAGGGTACTTTCCTTGACTCGACTTCTCTCTAGCGTGATTTGCAAGAAACTAGCTCTCACCAAATCCAACGTGGTCATGAAGCCTTCTTGGCAAGAACAACCGCAACCACACACATGTTTTGGTTTCACAGTCGACAAAGATTGGCCAACCTATCATCATGATCATAGGTGTAAGTATCATTAGTTGACCAACAGACCTACCAACACTGGCCGATCTGTGAAGAGGTTGGCAAGCCGTCAACATACCTACACCATTCCACACTGCTATATGTTGATGGTGTTCTACGGATTGAGTGGCATCTATAGCATGTATAGTAGTGTCTCATAACTCTGAGTCGTTTTTCTATCTTAGGTACCCTACAGACGACGTCCTAATCAATTCCTACAGGCAGAAGTCGAGATGGGACGCTTACAAACACACTGTCATTAACACAGTAGTGGAACCTCTCTTGGATCAGTCGAGAAGAAAGTATTTATCCAGATACATGGTCAGCTCCGGCGCAGACAAGAAAAAGCAGGCTCTGAAGTTGCTGTCCTCGCTCCGGAAGAATAAGTCCGCGACGGAGCGCCCAAAGAATGATGATATCAGACTCGATGTGTCCTTGGCGCGGACCGAACAGAGAATGAAACGGGGCAAGTTGATTGTAACAGGCATGGAGAATCAAGTGAACGATCAGAGGTACTCGCAGCCAATCGTCGTACGCGGTAGGCGGACATCGGGTTTCGGGCAGGAGAAACTCGCGGTCAGCCCGCGGATTACCGCGAGCCCAATATCATTGGAAGGTTCTGCGTTGCCGCACCGTACGCCTTCGGGAGTCATCGGGGAACTGGGGCCTATTCCAGAAGTGACGACTAGTTTCGCTTCCATTCCACTGTCCGCGAGTACGGTTAGTTGAGGTAGGAGCTAAGAGGTTTGAAGGAAGATTTGAAGTGGTGCACTACTTCTTTTGGATCAACCGAACACTTGCATTCTTTTTTTAGCTCAAATTCCCTGATTTTTAAAACTGTACATAAAACTTTTAATAGACTGAGGTGGATGGGGAGCTAAAGTTACAACTTCAATTCAGCCGACGATGTGGGTGCGTCTCATGGGCATTAGGGAGGTCGCCTCCCCTTGAGTTTTAAGTCATGGAATTCGAGCAGGACTTCACGACATTAAACCTTCGTACTTCTTCGTTCGGGACGAACTCTAGATAAGGCTGTGTTCCTTTTCTTTCCCCGTTTCAAATACTTCGTGAAAGGTGGCTTAGAGTTTTTATCAGATGATTCGTGATATGCTGTAGGTTCAGACTCAATAGAGAAATACATTTCATAATAAAATGATAACAAATTACATGTGTATTACTTTATGAAAGTTGACAATTATTTCTTGTTCCATAATCAATGGTTCCAATCAGCCTTAATAAGTCAATTTGGATGCATTCAGATTATAACGAAAAGGTAAACAATTTTTCAGACTAAAGTTTTCAGACCTCAAGAAAATCTTGATGGCACTTTATAAACAATGTTGAGTGTTGCAGTTGCAACCAATGAAAAACCTCGAAGCAGCAGAGGTCAAGAAGCCATGATATCAGAGTCCAAATACTCCTCAATTAGTTCCATAACATTCCGCTGCACAGTACCTGGCGGAGAGTTACGGCGCATGTCGGGTGACGTCATGAGATCAGTCTGAATGATATCCGTAAGAAGGCGCTTTAGGCCAGTTAATCTTAACATCACACTTGAGACACCGTTGATGTTGGCAGCAAGTGAAAGAGAGTCTGGTGTCTCGAGGATTATCCCGCTGACTGTTATAAACCTATCGGCGGCCGTACTGTCTTTGAAACTCACAGTTCTAATGACATTGTCGTGTACGCTAAGTGGCTCACTTATATACAAGATACGTGGGCTATCGAGTGACATAACTAATAAATGGGACGTGTAAATCGTTTTCTTCGTCTCCTTGACAGCAGTTTTTGCATTTGTGACACCCACGTGATATGGCCATACATAGAGTTCAAGCGGCGAGCCGCCGGTAAGGAGTCCAAAATCAGTGACGTCACTGACACCATCTTTAATGACGAAAGAGCACCCTTCGACCAGAGAACATTGTATAATACGCAAGGGGTCGTAACTGTAAATAAAATTGATGTGCCCGTGCGCAAATACAGGGGTCAAGGACGCCCCAACTGGCGTATTAATATACGCCATTTCGGTAGCATCAAGTGGTGGTATGTCACCGAACGCGTTAGGATCCATTTCAAGATTGTCCAGATCCAACGCAGTATAGAAAACTAGTTGTGAGTCCTCGTTTCTGGCCGTGAATGACAAGAAAATGTCGTCTGCGTTTTGGAAAAGGTATGGCCTCTCCGCGCCAGTCCATGTGGACGTGCTGGGGAAATCAACCTGTAGTAATGTCCCGGGGTCAAGGACAGTGAAGTTCCGGTCGTAGGTTCGCAGAAAAAGATAAGTGACTGTGTCATGAGGGGTCATCCTGCTCTTTCGCTTTTCTTGGAACCGCAGCTCCGTCAATGTGATGATATTTCCTTCTCGAAACAAAATGGCGGGATGCAAGGTCAGGATGTCACTCTCGCGGGTGTACATCTGGAAGATTTTCGCGGCGGATCTCTGGATTCCCGGTGTAAATGAATATACCTGAGAAATTGCCACAGTAGTATTCAGAAGTGGCCTTCTCACTGAGACCCCGTCCCATTGGAACATGACTCCGCCAAGTTCTTGTTTCGCGGTGAACTTGGACGCTTTGTTAAGGCTAAGTTCATGGCGGATTACAACTTCCAGCAAACTACTGCTCCTACGTACAATCCGTGCGCCGAAGAAAACAAATACGCAGATTAAGTTCAGGCTCGCAACAACCAGCAGTGCCTTGAACGCGAACCGAACCATGACGTCACGGGTAAGGTGTCGGGTTTGTGTCATCTTGCCGCAGATACTGACGTCGACACATTCACTCCAAGCTGTTTTGACATCGGAAATGTCTGTCCTTCGGGATCTGATGGACTATGGGGAGGTGTGTCCGAGGATCACTGCTGGGCTACTCTGTGTCTCGACCTGAAAGAATACGTACATATGATATTAAACTACTAATGACAATTTCCACATCCATGGATAAGCCATACATCGAAATCAGCATGAAACTGAAGAACGGTCACCGACCACCTTTAATTGTGGTTATTCCATGTGCAAGTACCAATCCATGCACACCCGCCTGACATATACGATGACGCATAATGGTTTTGCACGCGATATCTAAACCACTCAATTGATTACGTTGATCCGTACGTTTCGGTGACAAAAGCGAAACCTACCTGTTATATTGTCATCTGTCGACTAATCCAAAGCTACAATCCTCTCCTGTACTAATCCCTTCAAGTCAGCGCCGGGTAACTCGCACCATTACTTATATATAAGTACCCTATATACGACTATTGGGGTACCTCGCAATTTGTCTTTGGGGATCTACTTGCACACACGCCACACACACCATTGTTGTCCTCGTTCCCTCAAATAGGACTTTGTTTACTCTTCGGCTTGCGACGTGTGCACATGGAGTAACTTTATTCACAACGGAATCATTTGTAATGGCGTACATGTATGTGTATCAAACCTCCCTGTTCGTATATACCACAGCCCACAGAGATTACGCAGAAACCTAACCGGCCACTGCGACCGAGTGAGATGAATAGCCGTTATTTGACAATAACGCTATATCGGTGTTACATCTGTGGTTTCAATAGGGCACCACCCAAAACAGATACGTATTGTAATCTGCGAAACATGGGGAAACGTGTCGTTGACCAATATACACATGTGGGTACGCACCATTCATGGCCAACTTAATCCTTCATTGTGTAGCTGACCACTGCGGAGAATGTGTTGACCAAGGACCTTCATAGACGTACTTGCATTGACCATGTACAAATACTGTGAAATACATCTACATGCATGATTGCAATGTAAATTGGTTATACATGTATTGAACCCATTGCATTCAAAGCCCAATGCAAATCATTGTTTTTACTGTCGATAAACTTTGTAGGATTTCCGCCCTTTTAGTTATGTACATTTTTACACAATCTTCTAGGCCACCTCCCAATGTATCAGCAATAGACGTCGCAAGGACCATTTGAGATACTAGTTCGTGTATTTCCATGCTCCGGACACAAAGGAGGTAAGTCAAATAACCCATTTACGGTCGTATACTTCTCGGCCATTTCGATATCACATTTCCCGCCAACAGGCAAGAGGAGTTTACCATCATTCAAAATATCATGTACATTGGATTACATGAATGATTCCAAGTAGATGGTCTTTGTTTCATATTTGTATGTCATGGTAAACTCCAGTTGCCTGTGTAAATGTCATATCGAAATGGCCTAAAAGTAGTAACGTAATTTTTGGATTGCAAAATTTATATCCCGTGATGGGGGAGGGGATACATCTTCCGACATCCCGTCTTAAAAAGAACCCATCCTGATCCCGAAGGAGGGGACACGACCCGATTTTTGGGCATCATGGTTTGAACTCAAGGTCATATAACAGCAGAGAACTGATGATTTTGTAATTTTATGTTTCAGAATTGATGATGAGGAAGCTGCGACATGGACTCCTCGTCACCATTTCCATGGGCGTCTTCACAGGGTTCCTCATCTTCGGTTATCACGAGACTTCACGAGATGACAATGCTTTAGAGTTAGACGGTGCTGCCCTCAGACGACGACTCTTTAAAGATCAACAAGTGTTTGAAAAGGCGAGTGAGAAGCCACGCGCAGGCGCGGTGAACAGAGAACAGAGGTTGCAGCGAAAGCTATTTCTACCAGGAGACCCAAACGCGGGGGATGACTTCTTGAACGATACATCTCCACTTCGTTGGGATGCGAGTAACACTAAATATTCGAAAGTTTTTGACTCGAACACTGCGGTTCCCAAACTTGTGCATTTTACTTGGTACAGCAACAAGAGACTGACGTTTCGATTTCATCACTTTATCAGTGCTTTGAGCGCTCATAAACACATCCGACCAAAAAAGATTATGTTTTGGTTTGAGAGGCCTCCTACCGGCCAATGGTGGGAAGAGACTTTACGGAGAGTTCCGAACATTCAGATGGTCTACCGGAAAGGCCCGACCTCAGTTTACGGAAACCCGATACGCATTTCCGAACACCAGTCGGATGTCGTTCGACTCGAAGCTGTTTTAAAATATGGCGGGATTTACATGGATCTTGATGTAATTGTGTTGAAGTCATTTGATCCTTTGCTGAAGTATGATACGACCATGGGTTACGAAACAACAGATGGATTATGCAACGGTTTGATCGTATCGAAACCCAGCGCCCCCTTTTTGACAATCTGGCACGGAAAATACAAACTTTTCTCCGACAGAAGTTGGAACGTGCATTCTGTAAAAATTCCCGCCCAGCTGGCGAAGACCTATCCAGAGTTAATTCACACTGAGGAGAACACTTTTCATAAACCCAACTGGAAGAACACGAAATGGCTATATGGTGACGGCTTTCTTTATGACTGGTCAAACAATTACGCGGTGCATCTCTGGTACCGCTTTCACAAACAGGACCACAACCCGAACGATATCAAAACAATCAATACGACAATGGGTGAACTTTTCCGGTTTATTTATTATGGCTCTCCGAAACTGATCTATTGAATGGTTCATTTTACAATCTACCAAATCTAAATATTGCAAACTGAATCAAAAATGACAAGAGATGTTCAGTTATTCTTAGTCTCAGTTTTTTGCAACGTATACAATTATATTTTTCTCAATTACGAGAAGTTCCTTTGACGTAAGCTGTCTACGGTTCTACAAGTATATTCCCTCTTGGACCCTGGTGCGTCTTTGACGTGGTTTGAGACGTCATGACACCTCTAAGCCACTGGGAATGCGAGGTCGAAGATCTTCATCATGAAATCTGAAAATTAACGTGGATAACATGTTACTGCTAGGGAAAGTTGAAGTGTAGCATCTATAATTTACTTTGGGAAAGATTGCTACTATCGACTGGGCGGGTAATTTCTTGTCTCACCAAACACACGAGGGCAGAGCTTACGTGTCCCTGAAGGCCAAATCAGAGGTGAAAGACCGGGCAGCGCCACCCAATCGGTGTTTGGTAGAAAACAATTCGGTAAACGATTGACAGGTTTATATTCCAAAACAGCTTGTTATCGTGCAATATTCACCGCAAGTAACGAGATTTAAATGAATCATTGGAATGATTGTCGAAAGTGTTTCTCATCACCTTGGCTTACTCACTGTTGGTGATTATATGTGAGAAATCATTCGCCTCAAAGTGGGTCCCATACCAATGGGTGAACGAGAAACGTCAGAAATCAATTCATTCCTCCATGAAAATGTTTTCGCACCTAATTTCCGAGCGAACGTCTTTGAAGAGAAAAGAAGCTAGCGCGAAAAAAGGCCCCCAGAGAAGCTGCTCACAGTATTTTGACAATCATACTCACCAGCGCGACTGCACGGCGATGGAAGTGCTAGCGCCGCAGCCGCCGCCTTGGAATCTGCAGCCGACAATTCAAGACTCTTGGTGAAGAATGCCTCGGCCTCGGCAGTTGTGACATGGTCTTCACTCGCTGAAACCAGTTCGTAGACGCTGTTGTAGACGACCTCGAAGTGTTCGGCGCTCAGGTACTCATTCAGGGTGATGGTGGCGTTGTCGTCTGGAATTGAGATTGTAAGGTGTTGATCACGTATTGATGACTGGATCTATTCTCCGTACCGTCTGACACTTGTGTCGTCTCTGTCAACACAAGACGGCATACTGATGTCTTAAACCAGGAGTTCTGGGCTGATCACCGGCACATGAAGATATCAGAATAATAGCGGTCGACCAGCCATCCACCAACATCACATCAATATTCCTTTACTAAGTAATACGTTGTTATCAGTAGTACTGCTTTGAAGTTGCCAATACACACGAAAGAGTACACGGATGCTATAAAGGCGAGGCATTTAAGTTAGCACGATCTGGGGAGACGGTAGGCCACACGAGTTGAGTGTGGGTTCCCGGGATAGAGCTACAGAACTCGAGTAGCATTGCCTCAGACCACATACCTAAATTGATCAAAGTACTAAGTAATCATGTCCGTCCTCAAATAGAGATGGACTGAGAGACACATACCCTTGTCTTTCTTAAAGAGCTTCTTGACAAAGCGTGAGCTGACTGCCTTCCTGCCACCATACTTCTTGTCGTAGAACGCTTCGGCCTCTGCTTTACTGATGCCGAACTCCCCGCTACTTGTTGCATTCTTATCTGTATCCATCTTGTTGAATTGATCCTCGTGACCTGGGGATGGGAAAATATTTTTCAAGCCAAGAAGACAAATGAAGGAACTAAATTAAAACGGTCGGCTAGTTTTGCCCTAGCTTCATTATCATGCTGTTACACCCAAACCCCATTCTTAGTTCAAACATGACATCGAAAGTTGGCAATATATTGGGTGATATGAATAAAGAGTAGTAAATGCTTTTAACTAAAACTCCATGTACATTTACACTTTGCCTTTCTGTACAAAATTGAAGTAAAAGCATTTGCTGGCCTTTATTCATATCACCCAATGACAGTGTATAAGCGTTTTCATCATTACGGTGCATGTATTGGTTCGACGAAAGCTTATGTGCTTTTTGTGATGATGATCTGCAAAACTAAGGACTGAGCTCTGATGCGTACAGGACCTGTTATAGATAAGCCAATTAGATTTCACTAGTCTGGTGTGACAATGGATAAGAGGTCATCATATCAAAGGTCAAGGTTTCCATACCTTTTCGGTCCTGTTCATTGACCATCTTATCGAAGGCGAATTTGACCTTGAATGCAGCCGTGACCTTGTCCATGATAGGCTGCAATACAAGAAAACATGATGAAATCAACTGAAGAGGGTGGCCATCCTTTTTTCTTCTGCTGTATTTGCTCTAAAACATTCGACATGCACGAATATTTTGAACTCCAAAAATATATTGAAAATATCGCCTCTGAAGAGAAGTATATTTTCCTATGCCGTTTACAAGCAGGGCAGTGGATAGGCGGATCTCTGTGAATGAACCCTAACATTCAATGCGCCTGCTTTGAGGACACAATGGGGATCGTTTTCGAAGCCTATCACCTGTTTCTACCCCAGGGTTCTCTCTAGGGAACAGCTTGCAACTGCACCGAATTGGTATCTCCAGGTAACAGTAAACAGCAAACAGTGGTTGCTCTAAGGAAACCGGGAGACAAAGGAGAGATTACGACCATGGCTGAGTTGTATTCATCTTTTTTGTGCGAGGGGAGGGGAGGGAGAACACCAAATATGTAAAAATATAAAAAAATATATAAAAAACATGCCCGGCCCCACCCGCTGAATACATAAGAGCTATACTAAACTGTCCCTTCTTTATGGACTTACCTTTATGGGGTTTTTTCCTTCAAAATTGAGATGTCAGCAATCTTCAGATTGAACTTCACGTACGGTGAATCAGCGATGTGTCCTTGGCCGAAAAATGAGCTCAACTGTGAACGATACAAAATTGCTGACCCATTATAGATGACATCTGTTGATAAAAGGAAACGCTATTGACTCTAAGGTCTTACTCCCTGGCAACACCTGACCTTGTGTCATAATGAAAATCCATTGTAGAAACAAGTTATTCAATTTTACATACAAATAACGATGCGGGCGGTTATTTTCCCGGGGCCACCTCGGTGCCGGTGTACACGAAAGAAAGAGGGGAAATTCGGACAACACAGAGACAACGTGGCAGACACATCTTTGAAATACCCATGGGCCATAGGCCATGGGCGTACAAGTGCAGAACTCGCCTCTATCCAGCGAAATGGACGGTCGAATAGGACGCGCATCCTTTATAGGCCTGTGGTTTACGTCATACAGTGCGCATAAACTACTGACGTAACAGTTTCGGGATTCGATTCACGATGAAAGGCCATTTATAAGCAAAAACGCGCGTCTGAATAATAGAGCTTTAACGAAGGCCCGCACGTTATCCGTGAAATGACTTTCACTCGCGTATGTGTATACGTCACAGGTACACAATTTTCAGTGAGTAGACGTTCACGTAGGCGTTTCGCGTATCCGTGCGAAAACACCCTAATAGAATAGGATATCCCCGAAACGCCAATGAGATAGGTTTTTATGTTCAGTGCTCATCTTCTCCAGAAAAAAATACGAAAGGCATCAAATAAGATTTTGAAAATATATTTACTGAACTAAGATCGCTTATATACATCCACGTTTTGAGCTTACATTGAGAGCAACACCATATACCGTAAGCTCCACTGGCATGCACGCCTTCTCGTAACTGCTCACGTTAAAGGCCAGGTTCTTTCGTCATGTTCGTGTACATTAGAAAGGTTCAGATGGGTTCCGAGAAAAGAACGTTGCTGACGTCATCAAGTCAAGTTGATTGATTCATACATTTTTGTGCTAGCTTACCAGACACGAAAGACACATTGTGTATTTGCATGATAACGCTCTCGTTCTCGTATCAACGTCTGAACCTCTCTTTTATTCAAAACTGCTAATTAGATTAATCACGGTGGCACAAAATGTCCAAAACTGCCTCGCGACACTATCGAAAATCATTATAACAGATCAGCACCAGTGTGATACTACAGGTGGCGGCGCATGGTGGCAAATTTGGGTATTATCCGCCTGGCTTGGTAAATCCTACGTCCGAGTTGTCCCTTTAAGAAACTATATTTCACCGATTGTATATTTTCTAAAATACGTATCAGGCTGAAATTCGTAAGTCACAACAAGGAAAAGGTTTTATATCGTGGTGCAAAAGCGAGAGAAGACTTTTCTGCAACCCAGCAACATGCGCGAGCGCGAGGGAAGAGTACAACATGGCTTGGAAGGACTCTGGGTTGGATAGGTTTGGATTGTTTTTAAAACGCAAGCTTGATTGTTCACATGATGATATTTACTAAACTTGGCGTATAGACTACTAGCCGTATGTTAAATCGACTTCATGTAAACAACGCCATGAGAGAGTGAACGCAAAATAGGCGACAACCGGTTTTTAGCAGAGTCAGTCCTATTTCGGAAAACCAAGATGGCGTTGGTGAATACCAAATCCAGCAATTACAGTTTTAAGCAGACAAGAGGTACAACTTAGGCAACTCGGCGCCAAAATATAAGTGTCAATTCTAGAATTTAAATCAATTCCATTCGTCGTTCATGTACAATTTACTCTACGTTACTGGCCATAAAATACAGTTATAAGATCCAAAGGTGTCATTTCATGACGCATGCACTACATAACGGTTTTACCATCATTATGGTCGACAAATCTATGTACACTACAAACATGCTAGTTCCCGTCGCATCCGATAGGGCTAATAGGTGTCGGCATTTGCGCTCATCTTCCAATGAAATACATTGGAAGCCGCTTCCGGCTTGGGACGTATATGTAATAATGTTGGAACCGGCACTATGACTGGAGCAGGGATTCTCGCAGTTTTCTGTAGTTGCTGTACTCCCATTGACAAAACATTATAACATTATTGACAGCCATTATAAAAGACACGCCCCCAATATATTGCGAAAAGTGGAGGAGGGGTTTCTCGATCCCATTCGAAAAAGAGCTGCAGGGGGCTACTTAAAATCTAGCAGTAAGATGGTAAGAAATACCGACCCTTTCTGTCCATCCCTAACGAAGGTGTCGTAAACCAACATGCACTACAAGGGTCACATGCATCCCCTCTATTAATATCCTCGCTTTGGTAGAGATTCCGTCACGTGACAACATTCAAAATGGTCGCTTCTTAAGTCCTGTATCTTGATTTCCGACGCTCTTTTATCTCTTTATTCACGATTTCTTATTCTGGCCAGTGATATTCCAGTGATGCAACGGCAACCTACACCACCCTAACCCAACCCGACTGTTAAAGGGAGGATAGCTTAAAGCCAGTTAAGTGGTTGACAAAATCAGTCAAAGTATCTCCAACTAAGCTACCAATTTCAAAAGCGGTGCAGAATAGCTCAGATCAGCATTACTGAACACATTTATATTTATAGATATTTTGCAAATTTGGCGCTGCCCCCTTTAACAGTAAACATGCAGGCTCCGAACGAGCATCATAATCATTTGGATTTGTCAATGGAAGAACCATTCTGAGGCCTCACTTTTTGACATAGTCTGTCACTGGGCTGTTGTATATTTTGGACTGATCTTATGCATGACCACAATTAAATGCTGTTCCATAGGCTACGACGTCATAACACAAGTCATCTCTTGAAAGCAAGTCGTTGATTGGTGAGTTAACTAGCGCCTTCTATCCAGGATTCAGCACATTTTAGCACATACAGCATTAATGGCATGAAGCAGACCTAGCTCGCTTATTAGTAGCACATTTACAATTGAACTAGAAGCCAATTCGAGATCACATCGAGTTATCACAAAATAATAGTCTGGAATTGTTCATATTGTTCTTGACCAATCACGACGCCGGTATCATGTCACGTGAGAAGCAATTTGTCTACGTTGTGAACCACACAGGAACATTTGCATTGCGTCAAATGACTGCATGTACATGTTACACCATGGTAACGCCAATGGCGCACCCTGGTCACGCTCAGTTTAGTCGACTTCCGATTGCAACCACACGATCCCTTCGCAAAAAAGATGGGGCTATGCAAAGCAGATTGACAGCAACAGGGACGTGACCCTTGTCTTGTTTCCTCCACAGAGAGTGAAAGAAAGACTTCGGGCTTCATTTCTTCTCCAAATACATCACTTCCGCAAAGTATGCTCACGCGCAACCGCAAGATTCGACCACCATTTCCGGTACCTTTCCGTACACTACGTTGAGTGCGTCGGCAAAGTAGATCATGGAGAGCGCGTGCATCTTGCGGGGAGTACAGCAGATGGTTGCATTGCGTGGAACCGCCTGCTGGACCAAGTGGGTGTGCTGGTAATCCTGGGCGTACACGTACGGACATTCCCCGGAGCAGTAGTTGGCGGTGTACGACTTGGGCGCGATGACCCAGTCCCAGCCGAAGTCCTCGAAGCTGATACGGAGTGGAAAGCGGCAGCAGTTCCGCTCAACGTCGTCCTCCTGACACGTCCGGCTTAACATCCGTTTTTGGCGGTTCGATGACATGTCTCTGATCTTCAGATCGACGAAGGGCTTCTGGAATAAAGGAAAGACCAATGAATAATTACACTCCGAATGCAGTGGATCAGCCACGTCACTCTGATTTAGACTATGTCTAGGACGACTATAGACTGCCTAAGGAGTCTCTGAGTAATATGTTCGACCAGTAGATTAGTATTTCGCAGGTCTGGATCAGATTTTACAACATCTCATTTTGACAAAACCCGTTTACTGTAGTCACTGACATGTTATCTATCGTAGGAGAAGACTGGCCTCCTTAGCTTTTGTCGTCAACCAGTCTAGGAAAAGGAAACCGATAAAAAAGCTCGGAGTTAATTGGAATTCTAAGTTGAAGAATTTCTCGATTCGATTCAATCCCCAGCTCTAGGCAAATAGCACGCCGAAGACGGAAGTATCTGGCCAATTTGACGCACTGGGGTGCTACGCAAACTAACTCGAGACATACCTCCGTGCACCACGCACTGAGAACGCTGAAAAAAATACATGTAGTAAGGAATAATTTTCGTATTTCAACCATACTCACATAATTCGATTCAGCTTCAGTGTTTGGAACAATAACTGGAAGCATCTTTCCAATGTGGTCGGTCGCCTCGATGTAGAGGCCGTAGTTTGTCTCTGGCCTGAGTGTCCACTCCTCCACGACATCGCGGATGTTGAAATGGTGCCAGTTCAGGCCGCGGGGCGGCGGGTGTATCTCCTTCCGGTCGATCAAGCGCCTGGTGACAGGCCCTCCAGGGGTTGAAGGCGGAAACCTCTGGTATACCAGAATCAATGTTTTGGCGTTTGGCCCCGTCATTCTCCCGCCGTCTCGAAGGTAGACCCATAGCTTGGCTTTCTCTATTCGTGCTTTCATAACGTCGTCTTTGAATGTGAAATAGCATATTTGGGAATTGTTGCCGATCCTAGAAGGCGCTGTGAAAAAAAAACCTTGAAAGATTACCACTGTTGAAAAGCGAGTGCTTAGTAGTGCATTGGCCATACACGACGGATGGTTTGATAGTTTCCTGCCACGACCACTACAAACGCGGCAATATTTAGTTTTCTTTCAAGACACTGAAAAAGAAACCCTTTCGCACCAAACACTACTTTGGATTGAGGTGAATGGTGGTGTAGTTGCTGATATGGAATTTTAAGTCGCGTTTCAGAGTGAGTAGGTGTTTCAGAAAATGTTTTCGAAATCTGTTTCATGATGCTTCATATGTTGTCGTAAACAAGAATATTTCAAATACCTCCAAAGCAAAGGTGATAAGAAGCTGGCATTAGTCAAGGTTTAAATATGTTAAAAACATCCATATGGAAAATGCCGCATACATGTTTCAGAGATGTTATCGTAAATGTCGGTACGTCATCGTAAAGCACTTGGGATGACGTCATTTTTTGACTTGATCAAAATCTCCGAACTTTCTGTTTTTCGATTTTTCAATCCTGCAGGTAAAATCTGTCCTGGATAAATTCTAAACGAATCTTTGGTCTTTAGATCAGCATCCTGAGATCAGGTATTAACAAAAACCTTACACGACTATATTCATTTTCCAAAAAATTAACTGGTAGATGAACGAATCAGCTGGGCGCTGCAAGCTGATCTTAAAAAACTTCTAAGTGTTAATAGTTCGAGTTAAAACTTGATGGAACGATCTCCACCTGTTAATCAAGGCATTAACATTCCACTGTGATAGGTAACATGCCTTCCCTAGATTCCGGCCTTCAAGTCAAACACATGGTATTCGAATAAAGGAAGTTATAATTAATCTTAACATGATAAGAACATGGTGTAGCTATTTCCATTATTAAAAGTGTTTGAAAAAAGACTCCGAGATCTCGAAATCGTTCTTGCCAGCATTAAGCTGGTTGGTGTTCAGCGCTGTTATAACCATGAGAACCACATTGTACTTTTTAACCGTGGATGTACAGAAGGGATTGAGTTGTCCAATAACAAAAGAGCCCCCTGTTCATTTGCCAAGGTCCATTTTAGGTCCGAAGCCACGATCTGTAATCACTCATAGCGAAGCCATTGGCGTCAAGCTGAGCCAACCAGACAGAAGCGATCATTACTAGCGAAATTTGCTTGACCAACAAAACCAGCGGAGCTTACATGTCCGTAGTTTGCGCCCTCAAGTCGTTTTCGGAGTCTTCTTCCCTCAGAGCAAATTACCTCCCTCTCGCTACCCCTCCTCACCGACCACCACCTGCATGACCAAAGCCCAAGACACACTTGTAGAAATAAAGGTGTTGAGCTACTGAAAAACCCGTATTGACATTAGTAGCCAGAAAATCATTTCAAACGATCTAACTGAAGAAATCTGCCAGGTGGCATGACTGAAGAAAGTAGGTTTGGCCACCTAGGAGTGAACTGATGAACTACAATAACTGCTTTCAGCGTTGGATATTCTTGTGATTAAAGTCATTATAACCGGTTAAACTGAAACTATTTCTGTGCGAACTTTATACTAATGTGACGTGACCTAATTCATCATGATAAGATCATCTTTTACATTGCCCCCGAATGACAGCTTTTGGGGTTTGGCCAACGGCCTTGAGAGGGGTTCAAGCCTACGTATGATGAGACAAGCTATACTAAAAAAAGCTGTTAAAACACACCTGGTCATTGAAAAAACGACCACCTTATAAATCATGAGTGTGAGGTGTTTGGAACGCGTTGCAACCCATGGTTAATAGTTAACAACAGGTGCTCAGCATTTTTTTCTTGAGATGGGAAGGCCGGCTTAACCACCTATGTGATGTTTCAAGGATAGACAGGCAATTAGCGTTAAGACTTATATAAGATATATGGGGAAGCGCCTACTTTGTAGACCCCCCCCCCCTTTAACATACTCTACCAAGTATACAGGTTTGTTATTTCGTACGTAACTAACCTTATCACAAAACAAGGTTTTTGGC
This sequence comes from Lineus longissimus, assembly GCF_910592395.1. NCBI lineage: Eukaryota > Metazoa > Nemertea > Pilidiophora > Heteronemertea > Lineidae > Lineus > Lineus longissimus. The sequence goes on along the minus strand of NC_088323.1, from coordinate 4,217,418 downwards.
ATGACGAAAACGTCATAGTAAAGAAAGCACACATACTACACACAAAATTATGCAGTATATCATCATATTAGAGAACAATATGGCATGTTTACCTAGCTACGCAAGATTTTTTGTTAGTGTATAAATTACGCAGTAAATCATCACCCTGGCCGAGTGCCACCCGAGCCAACAGACTGCTCCATATATCAATATTTTGTGATTTTCTTTTGGAAGATTTTGGAAAGCCGGCATAAACAGACCATCCAGGTCTAACTACCACCACGTGGCTACCAATTATGTGGATTGCCATTGCGAGCTTACTTGGCTAGTAATATCTGCAGTAGTAACACATTGGCGCAGGGGTGTGGCTTGAGGGGGGATGGTGTGCCCTGGACGTGCACCCCCTGCATGTCGGGCGGAAGGATGTATTTCGCCGAAAACTTACAAACTTAAAATCAAAGTACCCACAAGAGCATCTCCCTCAGATACAAAGATGATGTAAAAAAATGTGTCTTTAAGTTGCATAATTATTATGTGACATCTTTCATTTAAAAGATCGGTGTTGAAATCTGGGTGATCACCACTTTTGAAGAAAAAAACCTTTTAATTTTTAACGTGTCTTATATCAACATGCAAAAAATGAATACATGACACAAGTAACGATTTCCCACACTTTTTATGTCTTTGCATTGTCTTTGAAGCACCTGTGCTAAATTTCAAGAGTTCTCTAATCTTCCAATCCCACTTTATAGGAGATTTGTTTCTTTAAAAACTTCATATTGGAGTATCCACTTGAGATTTAATTTGCAACTGCACGTCTATATGTGTGAAGTGTACATATCACGTTTACATAACCTCTCGATCAGTTGATTTGACCACCTTATCAGGTAAGGCTGAGGTCGAAATGTGTATGCAGGTCGATGACGAAAAAAGGTGTGCGAACCCAACCTTTTTCTGAAAATTCGTAGGACTAAAGGACGAAAATCAATGTACTCCGTACATTTCGTCTCTTGAGAGCCTGTATATCACAAATGAAGCGATCGACACTGCGGCATAAAACAAACAGATGTACACTGCATGGAAAGGTTGGCATGGAGGATCCTATGTCACCTAGATATCTCTGACCAGTGATTGCTGTGCAGAGGTTTTCTTCTGATGGAGAAGTTCGTTGGTTAAACACCAAATTCCTACACATACGTTCGAATCAAAAATATCCTCTTAACCAGGAAGTACTGGACACGTTTCATACAATACTAAGACAGGGGTTTTGTTGTAAGCGAAGGAAACTTTGACAAAACGTTTCAGGAACAGGATACGTAACTTGAGCTGATGGTAAATAGAACGCTTCCATGAAACGTCAAAGAATGTTGATGTGTTGGTGCTAGGATTTGAGTTGGCCTTTATAATATTTCTTACATAACATGAGGTGTGAAAGTCAAACGAATTTCTTCAAATACAGAAAATGATGATTCGAACGCTTTCAGTGGGCATGCCTACTCTCTTTATCATCCTTCTTCAAACAGCATAGTCGGCAAAAATGTAAACAAACACACTTCCCGATAAAACATTGGATGACGGCCGCTCATTAGAACGATGAATATTTCCCCTCTTTCAAACCGGTAACATGCATTCCATGGAAGTTATCATCAAGGTTTATTAGCCCAGCTGGCCAATAAAAAACAAAAAAATGCTCAACGAGTTTGCTTTTCTGGTTCTATGGCAAAAACTGCTTACTCAGCAAATAATGCTACAGAGATGCTGTGGTGACTCATGAGGGGGAGAGCGAGAGGTGCGTCACTTTGGATCAGTGTGTGATAAGGCGATTCATCCAGTTATATGTATAAGGTCGTGAAAAGTAAAAACAAACCTGAAGGTGCTTTAGCTTTTGTGTTTTTGCCGAAACCCCAAGATTTTTCAAAAACCCAAAACTTTTATTTTCAAGAAAGCACGTGTTATGCATGATATACAATAAAAACCCGGAAATGACGTAGTCCCGTTTTCCTCCCCCGGGATGATTCACTGGAAAGTAATGGGACATTGGTCGTTCTGTAATGATGACACAGGAACTAGTGTAAACATTACAAACCGGAGATGGCATTGGCTCATTAGTTTTATTACAGCTGCTTTCAGGTCATTTGGAATGACGTAAGCATTTGACAATATTGGCGAGGCATCCCGATGACACAACTTCTTACATAAAGGAGGTATTAATATTTTTTCTGTTGATTATTGTAGCCCATGACCTAGATTTGCAGAAACTGCTTGAAGACATGTTGTCACCCGTGAGAAATTTGAGACATTCAAGGCGGCGTTGAAAATGGCGGCCATTACTCAGAGAAAGGACCATCGCCCTGCCTATATTCAGATGTCGTTGCAGTGCCTTGTTCAATCTTCCACCCATAAAACTGGGCATTCGAGTTTCCCTAAACAAAATAAAAGCAAAGCCTATGTCGAATGCATTTGATATGTTATGTATCAAGCAAAGAATCAATAATGTGATTTTTTTTCCGTGTCAAACAGTTATATAGTGAATGACTATTTCAACCTAAAAAGTAAAGTTAGGCCGAATCAAAAACTGGGTAAGGGGGTTATTAGAACAAATGGTTGCGTTGTGTGGATTTTATGATTATTTTATTCAACTTCAACTTTTTATTCGATCAGTAATCAAGATAAATTGCGTTGTTTCTGCTTCTCTATGGAGAGTAGTGCGATTGAAATGTGAGGCAAGCAAAAAGACTGGGTCTTGGTCGAACCTGGATGGTATGCAGGGTGCATAACCTGGATGATATGCAGGGTGCATTGGTTGCCAGTTGTGACGTGGCCGCAGATCCCGTGAAATCGACAAAACTGCGACGGTTCACCGCTGCAGTGGAACCAGACAATAACGTATTGAAGAATGGCGTTCTACGCAAAAGGCTAAAACTGGCCTGCTGCCGAAATCTCCAGTGAACGAACTATATCAATCATTCATCAGTTTGTTTGATGTTCGTATTAGGTCTGATAATGGAAGATGTTTTCTAGACCAGTCGGTCAGACGTCTGTCAGGTGCGAATTAAGTTGTTCATTAATGGCTCCCAGCTGAGTAAAATAGCGATAATGCGTATACACATCTACACATGTACACTGTAATTACGTAAACCACAAGACCCTGAGTTTTTGTTCATCCGTGGTATATACATGAAATGAAGATGGTTCGAGATGGAATCATCAGTATGTGAGTAAGCGCAACGATGCGTTGTTGATGTTTTGATCTATGATAGTGATAGTGGTATCGCAAACGATACGTTTTTTATGCTATGATCTGTGAGATTGATAGTGGTAATTACTCCCATTCTTACTGAACGGAACATAAAGTAGCAATTTCATGAAGCCTGCCGTTGGTTGATCAAGTTAGTGTTTGGAAAATCTTTACATTTCGTATAAATCTCAATGAACATTATCATCGTCGGACTGAAAATGTCGCTTAGTGTCATTCTACTGAAACGGCGAAATGAGATGACCTCCCGCGCTTCATGTCTTTTTCTTGAAGTGAAAAAGATCATTTTCGTGAGTGACGATTCAACCTAGTGTAAATTTAGTATATTTTAGTACATTTAAATCAGGAATGTGGTATGATCTACATCTCGGGGGTGGCCCAGTCCAGGCCCAGCCAACCTCATTAAGGTGTCACAATATTCAGTAATATTGCTCATGCCCGGGTAACGTCTGTTAATAAACGTCACAATCCACCAGTCCGGATGACTACAGACAGTCCATGAAATAGCTCGAACATGTCAAAATGCATGTTTCTGTCTTTTCTTAAGTGCACAGAGACTATTCGTGCATGCGCGTTGTTGTATCAGCGACGCCTCTGTTGGGTCTGCATTGTCTTAAAACTCCCTCAGTCGTAATAATCTCGATGTCTGTGACGTTAAGGTATGCAATAAATTTGGATTTTGACAGTTGGTTAGGCATTGAAAACCCTCGTCATCGGAGTGGTTCATTGTTTGGACGCGTGGCCCTGACAGGAGACATCAAGTCATCGAAAATGTCTGACTATAATACCAACCCAGACCATTCTCACACCCGTTGAAGGTTGCGAATTAAAATCTCGGTCATATACAGGGTTTCCCGAAAAAAAATCCTGGCGAAGCTCTCTTTGAAGAACATTCTACAGAGATTCAGTCGGTATAGAAGAAATTGCGGAATCATCAGGTCATTCGCGACCTTTTGATGCGACTTTTAATTATCAGCGGCTTGTATATATACTCCCTGAAGCAGTTCATGGTCACCGACCGCTATTTTAATGTTCTCTAATATGTTTTGGGTTGCTCTCTCAGTGGTGTTTATTCGATCGAACTATTCTGCTCAACAGGTGTTGAACAGGTGTAGACCACTGGCTACCATAATTCTAGACATTCTCAGCAAGTTGGACGTTGTTGTGCCAATCACCAGCACATTTCTGCGTTTCCCAAGGATGAGATTTCCGGGGGCATTCCTCCCTCCTTCGATGTAGCAATTATGTATCTAAAAACAAACTAGACCAGATGTCATTTGCATCGTAGAAAAATCCCAAGAAAACTTTACTCAGGCTTTGTATGGTTTCATTTTTCTTGGGGCATTAGAGGTGAACGGACAAGGTCAAGGTCCTATTACCTGCCAGAAACTTTTCAATTTCTCGAACTGATGTTCTTGACCTCAATCTAAGGTTAGGGCAGTTCAACCCCTAGTGGTCAAACTATGACTCAGATCGGGTCGTTTTTCAACAGCAAACTGTTGTTGCAAACGGATGTTAGGCGAGGAAAATCCCTGTAAATTGGTGTAATATCTTCAAAGGGAGCGGTACCGGGAACCAGTTCCCCTACTGACTGTTTTACAGCGGCAACAGATCTTTCTGCAGGAGCTAAACACTCATGTGTATCTTAATTATTATGATTTAGCTTCACTGAGGAACGTAATGATACTGAATCATCGTGCTTGTCAAAACTTTGCCTCAGCCTGTCAGCTAATATTAATGTTTAGCAACTCAGGATCTTGTTACTACGTTTTTTATTTCCTCAGGGAGTATCATGGGCAAGAGAGATGCCGGAGAGATACGTGCGATGCCAGCTGCCGACTCGACCCTGGAACAAGGCAGCTCTGGGTTTCTTTACGGGAGAGCACCTGCGCCTTTCAACTTAGAAGCGATGCTCAGCTGCAAAAGGGTTATCCTCAAACCCAAAGCTCACTTGCCGTTGACCATGGACCATGACCTGATATGAATTAAAGGTCGTCTAGGAACCGGTTTTTCCGTTAACATGCGTACGACCTACTGCTGTAACGGATTGTTATGGGATTAATTACCGTAGTTTTACCTAGTTTTAGGTGCCAAATTATGTCCTTTGTCTCTATTCTGTCTAATTCTTTCCTTCTTTTCTTAAGGATTTCTATGACATGTATTTCAGTTTACAATAACGACAAACTAATTTCGTTACTTATCTACACTGTTTCTTGACTGCAATTTCGAGCCTGGTGTTGAGTTACTGCCCATATCCATCATTTATTCATTTTCAAAATATCCAGGGAGTAGTTCTTAGTCCTTGATAGCTGTATAATGAACATACATATATTTTAGTTTCACTTGGAGTGGAGCCCTGTCATGACCAGTAGAGAAGAGAGAGATGGGAGATATGCTGCCAGCTGACTCTACGGCCTGGAACAAGGCAGCTCTCGTTTCTTTACTAGTGCACCTGTGATTTTCAGTGCATAGAATATTACTAGTTTTAGAAGCCAACTCTGTCCGTTCAAAAACTTGAAAATTAAACTAGAATTCCAAAAACTTGAAAATTAAACTTGAATTCGAACATTTCTAATTGTGAAAATACGCAACGAGTATAAATTTCAACAATACCGTCGTGTGGACAGTTACACAAATACTACAAAACCACGTTTCAGCGAATTTGCATACATAGGAAATGCACAACGTCATTGTCCATTTCTTCTTTCGTGTTCCACCAGTACAAACATGTAGATTAACTCGATCGAGGTACCCCATTTAAAACCAGCTTAGCTGATGTTTGTGAACCTTCGGGGACTCGGCAATGATGTTAAGTTATCAAAATTTTGTTTCGTAAAAGGAAATACTCTTTGAGACTGTTCACTAAGGGTTTTATCATATTCCTGAAATACCTTAAAAAGGTTTCTTAAACTCCCACTCCCCCCTTCTTGGTAATCGTAAGGCCTTGCACTCAGTTTCGAGGATAAGTTTTTTTTAAATTTCCCACTTCCTGCTTCTTCATATATTTTAGACCTCGCCGTGTGATAGTGGAATTCGTTAGGTATTCGTCATTCCTAACATTCTATCGGTCAAGATGTGACTATACTATGGTATATCTGTTGAACCACATTAATCATTATCTATAGAACGAGTCACGCTCTGTACACAATTTTACGATTTATCGACACCAACAAAGCACCGTATCTGTCATCCATAATAATGTTAACAATGACAGAAGCATGATTACTTACCATTGTAACAATAGCACTAGCCAGACGAAATACCGATCATCTACAATTGCCGACTACAAAGGTCTAGAATTGGCATTTATTTTGATATCATGTCAAGAACGTTTGTAGTACCGCTACTATATTCTTTTGATAACACAGGTTTCATCATTTCAAGCGAGCAACCTGACTATTGCCTCAAGGGTGGTGAGCATTACTTCTAGGATGACACATCGATCAACGCGAGCTGTATATACGCTATCTTCGACACCTACTGTTGCTATTGCACTATAAGTTATGAGCACAGTGCCCCCCCCCCTCCATATTCCACTCCAATGACTCTATCTCATAAGTAATTAAACATTTTGAAAGATTTCAGTAGAGGAGGGTTACAGAAACTAACAAATTGTCTGACTGTACTTACGTTTTTCTCCAAAGTTTATGCTTTTGACGGTGTTAACGTAATAATCCTCGTACTTATACATATCCTCAGCACCCACTTCTGACCCTAACCGTTCAGTGGGGTCATCCGCCTGCACCCCAAACTTATTGAGATGTCCATGTAAGGGGTGGCGGTCTGGAACGTTTGGAATCTTTTCCTTTGTAATGTTTGGCGGCGCCGAAAGGCGTAGTTTCTGTAATATTTGTGTTTTAATGGATTCAATTCTTAACTGTTTCACTTCCTCTCTCATCCAGCAATGTGCGCATTTTTTAGGTGGCCGGTGGATTTGAGTTACCTCTGCCGAATCGTCCTCGACGGGTAGGTCGTACCCGTCTTGGTTGCTTTGACTGTCAATCACAGATACGCTTGGTGCCGGGTGCGTTGCCCGGGCATTCTCTATCTCCACCTCCCTGCTCAATTCACCCACTGTTTTATCAACCCCTGTGCCAACCCCATCCCCGTTCTCTAACCAGTCATCGTCATCGTCTGTAGGGACCATGCTACCCTTGGCCAGCATGGACCTAATCCGTCCATTCCGGACTCTGACACTGATATGTCCATTGGAAACCTCCGGGCCCAAGGCACTGTCCATCAGCTGTCGTCGGGCCGACTCCTCATTTTCTAGTCCGGGCTGGGACACCACGTCACCGTCAGATGTGGTCGACTCCCGCTGTAAATGCTCTCTCCGACTCGTCACCTCCTGTGGTGATTGCCGTAAAGTTTTAAACACACTGTCCCCCCGACCGCTCCGCCGATTGTCTCTCGTGACATGCCTAACAGAATGTGCTTGGCCATAGTGGATCAGTGTTAGACTAACGAGGAAAAATATCACCGGTATTTGCATGGCGACTGCCATCCTCCGAGCGTATAGTGCAGCGAACAGCTGAGATATCTCGCAGTGTTTATATACCGAGCGAGTGGGCCACTAAAAGATTGACGTATCTCCTCGCCTGTGACGAACACGCTTAAAGAATGAGCTGCTCCGCCTTCACCATACAAATCGAAAGCCACAAATCACACGCAGTTTAACCACAATTATTTCCTTGGCTAGATATAATCGTAGACAGGTTCCACTAAAGGCTTTTTGGCCAACAGCGAAGAAAGTAAAGGCACAGATAGCGCCGAAGAACGCAAAGCGTCCAGTTGCTCAGCTGTTTCGATCTAAATTAGGTAACTTTTTTGCACAGTCCTATAAAACACAGATAAAGAATTAACAACCTGCAAGCTTTCTGCAGGTTCTTGTCCCAAGTAAAGTCCTGCTTATGAAACATCTCACATGTTCCCATGATATATAACCCAAAAATATTTAAAACATCCACACAATCATTCCGGAACGTAGAACCGGTGTTTTCCCACCAAAATAACCGTTATCAAATTCCGTAGCATGGCTGTCGAACGCCACAAGCTCACCGCATCACCTTCCGCTCACTGCGTTAACTCAAACTGAGGTATTTTGGGTCATCCGTGCTACACCGTTCCGGTATGATACCTTTGGCTCAGAATGTTCACTTTATACCTGTCATGATTTGTGGGCCAGGGTAACACTATCTTAACAGCTTATCATTCTTCATTGACAAATTTATTGACCCGTTTTCAAGAAAAATTCATATCCGGCCTATTTTTGTTTCAATTGATTATCTGACCAGATATCGTTTTAAAGGTCCAATCATCTGTAATCATGAGGCCGGTTAACTGGCGACATATGGTGTAACCGTGTTCACCATAGTTAGGGGTTCTCCTACAACATATCTAGATTGACTTAACACGGTAGACGATAATGCAGCATGCAAGACCCTGTTGTTCATGCCACATCGGATCACACAAAAGGTCTCCACCCGTGTCAACCCTCGCCTTGAAGTTCGAAGACAATACCGGTGTGGATGGATGAGCGACACGTTGTCGCAAACCTCGACCGAAACTTTTACGATGTTCTGGTGTAACTTTGGCATATGTTCCCAAATCTACACTTTTTGCTACATGTATAGTGTCCTGTCCAGCCGCCAGAAAAAAATGCTTAGGAGGACAAAACACCTTGGGCCGGATTAGTCAATCGGCGTTAGTAGTAACCTTATGTCAAATTCTAATACATTGAATTGTAAATCAATTTACTGGAGGAGATAACGCCAATTGCGCTAACGCTCTGGTGTTTTACACCGGTATTGAATATTTCCTTCCTCATATCCTGCAATCCACACGGTAAGCTTACATCCTGCCACCAAATAGGTAATGCCGTGAGGGGTTAATGCCAGTACCCCTTTAAAAAGAAGAGCTGTGTTTGTCCGTTTCTTTCCCGACAAGAAGAATGCACAGAATGTCGAGGAAGCCGCAACCCAACATTCTTACAGAGAAAGAAGCCCGTTGTTTAATTATTCATAACATTTCTCGTATAATGACTGAGGTGATTGGTATGAGAAAAGTGACGAAGGTAAATTATGCCTTTCGATCACATGACCTTTCTGTCCTGTTTCATTCCGTCTCAGTTCTTAACTCGATTATTCTAATAAAAATTATTTAACCATATGGTATTTCAAAGAAGTGACGCAAGGAAAGTTGGTGAAAGCACGGGATATAGATAGGCCTCCGCCAGGTACTGTCAAGGAATACCTTTTCTGGAAAAAACTAGAACCGTCTTCTTCTGCGTTCTCAATATCATATGTACAGTCCTGTTCTAATGGTGATCTGAATTCTGTCGTCTGTTGCGCAATTTCATCCAGGGGCTAGAAATTTATAGGCGTCAATATTTGAACTACATCTTATCAAAGCGAATAACATGTCAAAAGCTGAAATTTCGATTCCGGGGTGTGCGCATCAGTGCCATACCATCTCAGTACACCCAGCACTAAGTATTTGTATTTACACTAGTTGGCTCCGGTGTCAATTAAGATTTACACTTAAAGAAATAAAATAATTTTATAGATGACCTATATTTGTTTTTCAGCGATAACGAGTAAGAACTTTGAACATTAAATGCATGAACAATCGCCAAAGAAACGTTTCCCGACCATAAGAAAATTAGGCGTGCTGGCCCCAATTCAGGCAAAGGTGAGGTTCTTGGTATTCACACTTTCGGTGACAAACCATTATTAAACACAGTGCATCCTAAGCACCGCATACCTGTAACGATATCGTCAAGAAACTGGACGAAAAGGCCGAAACCGCCGCCAAGCGGCAACTAGCGAAGCGTTGCTTACGACGAGGTGATCTTTTAGAAAGAAGGTATGAAAATTAATACGTCATGAATACATTAAAATACATTAATGATTTATGGCGTCTGTCTTGTGGCTGGTCGAGCACTAAGTGTCTTCACTCGCCTGTGATCTTCTCCAGAAATCGTGGAGCTTGGTGGTCACGTGACCTTAGTTATAGCGTGACGGCCTGCGTTGGAAGACACGAAAATAGTCTTTATTTATGAGGTGGCTCTAGTACTCTTTAATATCCTAGCGATATCGTTTTTTCTGATGCATTAGCTTAATTTGTCTTGTCTATTGGACACCCACGCAAGCGTAGATCTATTCTTTGCCTTAATTACTTTCATATAGGAGCATGGCGAGGATGTAAGAGAACACCGCTACTTCGGCCGGCCTGGATCATGGTGCAGTCAGGCCATCTAGATTTTAAGAAATATAGAAAACAAGGAATTTCAGGCAATCCAGAAATTGACTCAAAAATGCGAAAACCGCTAAATGGGATAAATCCACACCGGTGTAAGGGTTCGAAATGTCCAAGGATAGATGTGCGGGAAGCAAAGAATTCTGTTATGCGCTTTTAAAATCTCTGAGGAATTGAGAGGCATGGTCTCTATAGGACCATATAAATCCGTTAGAATACAAGGTAGGGCCGGACGCTTTTTCCAGAGAGACATTTTCATTTCTACACCGATCCTACTTGTTCAACCAAACTGTTCTGCGTTCCATTAATGCGTTCTTTTACAACCTCGATATTCGAAGTCGAATTCGTACATGTACACTGACATCGTCTGTCAGGTTGGTGAGATCGCGGCCTCTATGAACAATTGTGTAACCGAGTAGAACGAACTGCAGACCAAAACCTTGGCATTTCTTAAGATTCCTTCTTTTCTTGATTCCTCAAAATTTATATTGCAGCGCTATCACGGTTAGAGGCCGAGTTGATTGGATGGAGAATCAAATATACACATGACATTTCCTAACCCTGACTAGTTTAGATGAGTATCCCGTTGGTTATAGGAGATCTGGGCATCAGGCGGGACTTAACAGACAACTCTAAATATGCCAGGTCAGGGGACTCGCAACCTTTAAAGGGGGAAATGAGTCATGGCTTCGAGGGAAATATTCATAGACATGTGGTGACTAACTGAGAAATGAGCTCTCAAGATGAGTAGTGGTCTGCTGTATTGGTAATCCATACACCTTTCTGACGGTCGTAAGACATTTTAATTCCATACTAGGAATTATTTCTTGCTAGGGGTAGGTGGTTTTGCCTGACGGTGGAGGAGCACTTTAAAAATATTAAGGGTTTTCGCTGTCAATGTAATGTTTCGCATGCGAATGTCTCCCAGTGTTTATTTTTGTATTTGCCTGTTTTTGCGGACAATAGTACAGAGAAAAAAACAATTCGCTCATTCCGAAATAATGTTATTTAACCTAGCTACCCGTTATCGAGACTATCGTAACTTTGGGTAGAAAAAACCACTTGCCTTTTTTTCTGGTAAATAAAATACAAGTAGCCAGGCAGGGCCAATATCTTCCGCTAAAAGGCTTAGTACAAAAACATAGAAAACGTTGCGTACAGATCGTTATCTGACACCAAATTGCAAAACAGCGTTTAGGTTCTTCTTCAAGCTATTGTGTTCACGTCGTCTTTGACCTATAGTTTTTTAACCACGACTTTTAAACTTCAAACAAATGAAAGATGTTTATATGTTTTGTTACTTTCTATAAATTGGCGATGTCAGGCAGTTGCCAGCGAATTGACATTATGAAGAACGGTACAGAAAAGCGAGTTTTCGTCTACTTTTTCTAATGACTCCATGTCAACATCTACCTAGATGATCTTGCTGAGAAAAGTGTGTTCAGAGAAGGGGGATGGGGGGGGACTAAATATGTAGCTATTTAGCTGATTTCGTAGAGTGTGACCTTTTAACACAACAAACATTGAGAATTCAGGCAAGAGACGAAATAAACACTTATTCAGTCTAATGACTTTTCATCTTTATTGTAATTACCCGATTACATCGTCAGATCTAGCATGTACATGTAGCACTTTGAAATTAGTGATTGCGATTTTTTTAATCTTAAAGGTGGTCCACAGGCAGGGGCTATGGGGTCAAATTGATGGCCTCAGGTGACCACCGTGCACCGTTAGGGACTGGGTCTAGTTTGACCTAATGAACAAAACTACTTCGTACACTATCTTGAACAGTGCCAATGTACTGTGAGATGACAGAAACACCTGTCGGTGACCTCAAGTAACATAATCTGGCCTGCTAAGCCTTTGCCTGTAGAGTCCCTTTAACGTCAAAAGAGGATGTTCCGAGACGATGCTGGATCGACATTAGTTTAGGAAGTGGTTTACATGGTTCCAATAGAGGGAAGAGAAAATGTACACCAACAATACAAACATGTAACATTCCCTTCCCGGCAATAAGCAGGGTTCACAAGCTTTTACGAAGAGCAACGAACGTACAAAGTGTGTAGGCCTACATGCATTTTATCGACATTGTTTCGTATTCGAATTACGGTTTCTCATTCGTAGTGCCATATCCCGTTTAATGTTTTTATCTGGAGCATGGCCTCCGTATGAGGTGCCATCATCGTGTCCATCAAGCTCTGTCGATAAGAAATGGCAAATTCTAAGTAATACTTTTATTTTAGAGAACTGAAACATTGGGAATGACTAGTGAATTATAATACTGTGAACGATGACTAGAACATAACGTCTATTAACACACTTAAACTGATTTTGCCACCTGCAGCCACAGACGAGCAATATTCATCGCATTCGACAAAAATCGCTAGTCTGCGGAGTCATCGGTGGTGCCTGCGACGAAAATCGGCCAGTGTACAGCCAAGCTAGACGAGAAGACACGAGATGAAATAGGAAGATATCAGCCTTGGGATCATTGGACAACACATATTTACCTTATGAGTCTATTTACAGTTATTTACACTTAGACACACATTTTCTCCAATGTTCAATTCTAAAACTTTCCGTGAACTCGAGTGATTGGCGTTGACATGATTCTCAAACACGGATTCCACATCACGCCGTTGGGGCGCTGTGAAAACGTAAGACGAGAAGCGTCCGCCATTTGTCATCATCCAAACACGCCAAAAACTCGAAATTCTCATCAATCTGATTTATCAGCTACCTCTCCTAGTCTAATAAAAGCCTACCGGAGCCACTTTAAAGCCCTTAGGCGCCACTTACTGCCTGTTTAGCGAATTGACTTTCAAAAATGCAAAGCATGCTTCGTCCTTAAAGTCTGCCTTCATTGGCTCAGTGGACAAAATGGCGGAAACCACAGACGCTGAGCTGTATGGTGCATCCAAATGTCCAAAGTGCATCTGACAGGACACTGTCGACGTTAAATAACCGATACCATAAAAAGCTGCGTATGCCTTCACGACACGACGCACGCTCTCGATTTTTGATTCTTGAGGATTTTAGCTTTACCAACTGCCCTGGCGACATGCATTGCTGCGCCGAGGGAGAGTTGCTTTGTGGTACCGGTACCGTTCAGGCCGTTAGCCGCTCTTCCACTCGTTGGGGCTGACGTAGGGTCTGTTTCTTGTGGAAAGACTGTCGAGTCGATGGTTGATATAGAGTTCTGTGTTGGAGTAGGAGAGGGGGTTTTCTTCGAGGAGAGAGAAGCCTGCGATGATGTGCGGGAAAGTGCTCCGGGGTGTGTAGTTCCCTTTTTGGGTGTTGGAGTTGGAGAGGGTTCGGGCTTGGCAGACGGGTTCTGCTTGTTCTGGCCAGGGCTTTGGTTTGGTGGGGAGTTTTTAGCTGAGCTTGGTCTTGGAGTTGGGACGGGTTTTGATTTAGCAGAGCTTGGTCTGTCTGTGGTTACTTTGGCTGAACTAAGCTTGACTATGGACGGTTTCGACTGGGCGGAAGCAGGTGTTGATATTAAGGGAAGATTTACTTGCGTAGACGTGGGCGTTTCTGTGGAAGCATTTTCAGCAGAATTCGTTGCTGGAATTGAACTTGGGGATGGTATTTTCTGGGCCGATGTTGGCCTCACTGGTGAATTCGTTCGCTTGGTGGAAAGCTGTGGTTTAACGACCAGAGTCGGGGTTAACAGCGGCTTTGCTTGGGCTGACCTTGGCCTGGCCTGAGGAGTAATCGTGGATGGACGGAGACCGGGATTTACACGAGCTGAAAGGGGTCGTTCTGGAGTCGTCACTGTGCTGAGGGTGGTTTTTATACGGGCAGAATTTGGTCTAGTTGGGGGTGCGAACGCCCCAGGCTTTATATTGCTGAGAGATTGTCGGTGTCCGTTAAGTTTTATAGCTGGTCCCGGGGAAGTTTTGTCCTGCTCTGCTTTCGGACAACGCGGAGACTTTTTGTTCTCTCCTTTGCTGTCTATAGTAGGTTTATCGCTGGTGTTGTCAGTTTCTAAGGCGAGAGTGGGGACTTTGACGCCAATGGGAATCGGACTAGGCGAAGGCTTTTGACTTTCATTTCCATCTGGTTTTGGACTACGGGGAGACTTTCTGTCTTCCTTGTTACTGTCCTTGGTAGCTTTTTTGCTGGTGTCCTCAGTTTTTAGAGGTAAAAGAGAAACCTTAACTCCAACAGGAATAGGACTAGACGAAGGCTGTTGACTCTCTGCCTTATCTTTCTCCTGTTTGCTGCTTGGATCAGTATTCTTGTTGGGCTCAGCAGAAACTTGTGCCACCTCTGGAACTGTAGTTGTTGTCATGGTTGGAGCTATTGATGGATTTGGGTCTTCTGACTTAGGTACTCGACTAGAAGAAGAAGACGGGCTGGAAGCCTCGGCTGCCTGGCTCATTTGACTAGGTGTAGGGGATGGTTGACTCTGGTCCGAAACTACCACTGCGTCAGTCGGGGTAGGTGACGACGACTTCTCCAGAGTCGAATCAACTGTAATCTGAGACGGAGCTGGAGACGTTCTAGACGATGATGGCGTGGAACCTACGGGAGTTTCTTGGGCTGAGTTGACTGTCAATGGTGGAGGCCCTGATATGGCCTTCGCGACCTCCGTCCCTGGCGCTGGTGGCGATCCTGCTGGCGCTGTAAGAATCGTTGTACTAGTTTTATTCGGGCTGTTCTGCGGCGTGGCTAGTGGTGAGAAATTCAACTCCATTCTTCCTCTGAGGTTTTGTAATATCTCCTTTCCACCGGAGTCCGCTGGATCTGCGATTGTCAAGGTTGTCACACTGCCATCAATTGCGCATAGAACGACTGATGCGCCACCTTGCGTCCCGACCATGTCTTTAAGATCAGCATGAGCCTTGTAGTTAGCGATCTGCTTACCGTCGGAAACCCTGAAGACCCTCACTGTACGATGCCCGGAGTGGTAATACAGCACGTGCTGGTCGTTCTTGGTAAATAAGGTCATCACGCTGAACACGCCCTCCGCAACCTTGGGGAGCAAGGTCAGCTTGGTCTTCCCATGTTTCAGCTCGATCATCTCTAGACCTCCTCTGTTCGGTGCGAAGAGTCCAATCTTTCCCGTGGACATACACTGGCCATTCCATCGCATCACTGACCTCAAGAATGTCTTCTTCTTGATGTCCCAAATATTCCCCTTCTCTTCATCGATGATGGCGACATGGTTGGCATTGTCAGGCATGGCAACAAGAAATTTGTAGTCCAAATAGTTGGCATACTTCAAGGACATGTTATACATGTGGGTACCAGTCTTAGCGTGGTACAGGCTGAGGATATCTGCTCCTTTCTTCTCGTTAGCTGGTACAACCAAATATATACCGTCTTTCGAAATCACCGGTGACTTGAACCTGCCTTTGTACAAATACTCATACGTGTATACTTGCTCACCTTGAGGGACGCTCCGGCACATGACACATGCCTTTAATGGCCCTGCTTTGGAGACTGCTATGTACTTCTGGTCTTCCTCCGTAAGAAGCAGCATCAAAACATCTTTCTGTGGGTCCATCTTGATCATCTTCTCCTTCTCAACGTCCCAGATTAAGACGTTCCCAGACTCAGCGCTGACAACGTACTCAGCATTCGCAGTAATGAGTGCATGCGAGACTATTGCACTCGCCCCAGTGTGTGCAAGCGTCGATTTCAGCTCGCCTGTCTCAAGGTTCCAGATACCTACACAGTTTCGCGCCACAGTTGCTCCGACGTAGGCGTTGGCGGCAATACTGATTGTATCAACAGGCTTCTCCATTCTTTGTATCGTATTCACGTTCTCCATAATGTTGTCAAAGTTCCAGACTTTGATGGACTTGTCCATTGAGGATGAGACAATGATGTTGTCGGCGCTATGCGTGATGGAAGCAATTGCAATGATCCTGCCGAAATGCGCGTCTAAGACCTTGTACAGCTCTCCAGTAACCGTGGACCAAACGTAGAGATTCTTCCGGACTCCTGCAACCATGTACCGGTTGTCTTTCGTAAATGTCACCAGGCTGTTCGTCAGTTGATTCTTCTGCGGTATGTTGCGAATCCCTGTTGGCAGTTTCATGTAGCTAGGCTTCATGTGTTCGTGAAGGATATTCCACTTCTTGTAGCCAGTGTACGTGGTCGCCACGATGTAGTTTTCATCAGGTGAAAGAGTTAGTCCGAGTATTTTGTCAGTATTGTCGAATGACTTATCCAGTGTCCAAGCATCATCCTTGAGTTTGTATATAACCAAGGCGTTCTCACTTATTCCGATGTTGCATAGCATCATGTCACGTTTCTTGTTCAATACGATGGAGCTGTGGAAGTCAAAAGGTTTGACCTTCGTGTTCCTCACCTCCAAGGTCATCTCAGATTCATTCTCGTCTCCAGTGTTTGCAATGACATATACCTCTTCTTCCGTCTTCAAATCGACTGTTACGATTGGAATTTTCGGTACTGCAGCCGTTCTGCTAACCCTATTGCCCTCAACTGTGTACAGGCACCACTCACTGATGGACCAGACAGCGAAATGAGTCGTAGTGATGGACGTGCCTAGTATAGGGTCTTTCCCGTCCACTGGTTTGTCCACTCGCTTGTATTCCCCAGTTGGTATACAACAGATTATCACTTGGTTGATGTTGGTGAAGCTCACGGCGTATTTGTCGTTCTGGCTGATGACTAGATTCTGCATGATTCCCTCAATTCCAGGTGTGACAATCCTGAACACATCGGCTGTGGCAAGATCCCAGATGATGAATCGGTTCGATACAGAGACCAAGTACTTGGCGTCGGAGGTTATCGCAATGCCAAAGGGAGCGAACTGGTGGCCTTCAAGAGAGAACTGCAGCGGGCCGCCAGGCGTGTGCAAGCAATGGTGCGACGGAACAAGGGCGCAATCTTCTAGTCCGTCTGTATCACATTGCTGTATTAGGGAGTTTATCTTCCTGTTCCTGGAGTAATAAGGAAGAAGTCTGCCTATGATCTGTGGTCCGATCATACTGGGAATCTGCACCAAGACGGAGCTGGACAAACGAATTGCGTCTGCAACTAGTTTGATATCCTTATCCTTGATGTGGTTCATGGCATCTTCGAAGTCTGCGAGGACGCTTTGAAGTGGCATGCAGCTAAGTTTTGCGTGTAGCCACTTGTAATTGAACAATACTTCATCGTAGAGAATTTCATAGCGATGCGATCGGATCAAGTGGTAGGGCAACTCGTTGAGCTTGCGGAGATTGTACCTGGTCACTTCGCCCTTCTCGTTTCGGAAGACTAGAGGCTGCGCCGGGACCCTGCGGTCGGACTCGCCATCCTTATCGGCAAGGTGAAACATCTGACGCTGGCGTTCTGTGTATTCAAACGGCTTCGGGACCCCGGCGTACGTACCTCGGTAGAACTCGGCGATCGAACTATGCAACTCACTGGCGAAGTTTAGATTTCTGAAGTAGCGTTCTTTGGACGCTTCGATGAATTGTCTATGGTACCAGTCAATGACGTTGATGTCGTCTGCTTGCCTTTCACTCAAGTATCCGGGCATGTCGTTTCGAATACGCGTCCACAGCAAAGGTGGAATACGCCGGACAGGTGGAATGTGGTACTGGTAAACGTCATTCAAAACCTTCTCATCAAGTGAGAGTAGGTCCTCAAGTTCTGCTTCCGAAATTCCACTTTTTGAAGCAGTGATGTACCCGAGAGCATGAGACACGAGAGTGCGGCCATGTTGAATCTCAATCCTATCGAACAATTTCATGATGATGTCGTGAATGGTATGCGACAGCTGTGTCATTGATGGTTTGTTGTAAGAGCGCCACCTGCAGATTTCATCGAACACCAATCTGACGAAGAGTGGCAAGTTGCACTTGGAGATTGCTTCGTTGACCGTTACCCATTGAAATTCTGCGATCTGACGATTCGCATTCTTCAACCATGATTTCAAAATGGTGCTTCCTAAATCCGGCCCGAGAGGGGTAACCTGGACGAAATTTGAATCAGCTATCATCATGCCTCTCAACGTATCAAGCAATTTATAGTAGTTCGGGAGAGTTGAGACTACGACCTTCACATGTTCCGGCAACGCGGTTGGCAACCACGCAAGCTGATGGGCGCCCTCCGCCCCTGAGAGCTGATCCAAAGAGTCGAGGTATAGCACCAATGGCATCTCCGTCGTCGCGCACTCTAGTAGCTTCTTGAAGTACTGACTGAGCGGAGATAGCTCGTCCGGGATATCTTCCTTGGGTTGGTCGTACATGAAGCTTATCTGCTGACAGATGCTGGTCAAGAGTGGCATCAGGGTCGAGCTGTCTGGTGAGGTGCCGAGGAACCGGAGGACCATGATTGGCTTACACTTCCCAAGCCACGTACAAACCTGAAAACATGATAAAGGTAATAAAGCATATGGAGGAATGAATATCTAGGTTGGCTCTCCGAGATTTTCAGTACGAGGCGGATCTACTGAAATAATCCGCAGTAACAGCTTCAATGATGCTACATGTAGCAATGTCAGAGTAGTGTTCTTCTTAATGAGCTTTGAGAAGGATGACTGAGAGTAACTTTAAACTAGAAAAATTGTCCTCGAGTAGGCGTTAACTCTAACTTGGCATTAAGTCTACGAGTCAAACTGAATGAGATAACGCCGATTTGATTGTGTTTTGAACAACAGGGCACTGGAAAGAAGATTTTCTCAATGGCTTTTTGGCAAATTTGTTAGGCCAACTGATTCATGACTACTCACCATGCTAGCACTCTTCGCCAACAGCGATGTCTTGCCACACCCTGACTCCCCGAACAGCACGAGAGGCTGTTGGCTTTTCCCACAGATGTACTGGTGCACCTTCTCCACGACGTCCTCCCGACCTTGAAACATCGACACGAACTTCTCACATGCGTGAAGGTGCTGCAGCGTCTCTGTGAAGACCGTATCACTGGACAACTGTTCATGTTTCTTTACAGCCCGATCGACAAGGTTCACAATTCTGTCATGAAACTCCTTGCAGAAGGTCGCCAAGTACTCCTGGTGTGTGCCGGGTTCAATTCCCTCCCGGCCGGACCACTCTACATCAAATTTGACGCAGTTCGACTCGGGAAGTTTCTTCGGGAGGCGCTCATCCCGTAAAGACTTCAGGAACTTTGATGCCTCGTCGTCCAGGTTTCGGCCGGAGAAGTCCATGAATCTTGAGGCGAATTTGAGAGCTGTGACGTTGACGTTGGAGATGTATCTGACAAAGGCGATGCAGTGGTCCACGTTGTTCTCCTGCTGCAGCACTCCTCGTTCTACCTCTCGTTCCGTCACTTTAAAGAGAATGAAATGGTCAAAATGTATTGCTGATAATGACATACACTAGAGATATAGCCATTTGGGGGTTCTTCGGCCAACTCAGTGCATCCCGAAGAGGTTTTTCAGGTTTTCGGGGTGCATATTTGTTCTGGCCAAAGAACCTAATGGTTGAAGAACATTTAATGGTCTTTGAAACGCTTTATTTCTAAGATTGTAGGGGCACTAGCTTCCTTCACCACACATGGGCGAGACGTGATGGTATCTGCATCAGAATTTTAGAGACTAGAGTCCCTAGAGACTAGAATTCTCTAGATCTGAGGATCGTTTCATCCTCCAAGTTCTTACCTGACATGAAGTAGTTGTGCAACTGTTGCTTGTCAAGCTTCTTGGTGAGGTGCAGGGCGTAGGCACACTTTCGTAAGATTCGGCAGATTTTGCCCATCGTCTCCCACCAGAGGTTCTGATCAGCCTCCTGCAGTCGCACATGGCGCTGGAAAGATGAAAATTATAATCAGTTGAATTTCGATTCCTTAGTGTCTACGTGGTCTTACATGTACCCTAATTTCCAGTCGAAATCAAGTCAAAGGACCCCAAGGAGCCTTATACAATCTGCTTCAGAGAATCGTTTGGTCATCAACAGACCCCATTCTTTAAAAGCTATTTATCAATGGTCAAGTTAAAACGTTTTACAGATGACACAATTGTTGCTCATTGGTATTTTATACTGAGAGGTTCACTGTTCTTTTTCATGGTACATTTGCAAAAGGTTCTGATATTCTGACGAATCGTCTTACGAAAGACACAAATCTATGTGAACAGTCACATTTTGACATGAAGATTACCAAGAAGGATTGGGTGTTTTTGATTGGACAACCCCACATGATTATATGATTTTACCAAATGGCATACCTTGTTATTATAGTTTGTAAGGATGGAGCTGACTGGCTGGAGGACATAGATCGCAGGTATAATGTTTTCATCCTTCTGATACCAAGTCTTCAGAAGCTCCAGCTCACTTGGAGCATTCTTTGCCACCTCACAAATCATGTCGAATTCTGTCGCCAGGATCGTGGCAGGCATTGGGCGGTAGCCATACTTTTGACCAAGGAAGACCTGGATTGGAGGCAAAATATACGATAACGGGCAACTGACCAATATTTTATAGTGAGAAATGTATTCTAGCGTTGTGTTGGTGATTATGTTAGCAATCTAATTAGAAAGACCCGCAACAGATTCTCCGTGGAGTGGTTTTCTATCTTAGTCAAATGACGAATTTAAAGTATCTGAGGTCCGTATATGTTGACTTCAAGCTGTAATGGCTTCTGTCAATTAAACTACCTTACCCTCATTTTCCAACGATTATGGTCACTTCCGAATACATGATTCTCTTTTATTACCAAAATTTACTTCTTACCACAAAATTTGGTCCCATTGACAGCCTCTGGCACGTGTCGATTTCTTGCATGCATAGATCCGTGGTCATGTGATCGTCAGTAGCCTCATCCCTCACACCCCATCGCATGTCAACAACCTGAAAGACGAGATGATGTTAATTGCAGGCACTCAGTTTTAAGAGAGATGGTATTTGGTGGATTTCTTCCGAGGCTCTTAGTTCTTTCCAGGAAGACATTCGGATGACCAAGCACTCCGGGCCAGGACATACCCATGGAAAAGCGCTATAAGGAATGTTTTAGTTTTTTTTTATCTCACTTCCAAAAGCAAAATATAATATTTGGAGAGGGGGGGGGGGCTAACAATGCTATTGCCTTGTAATTGTCTCATATGTAATAGATGATTCCTTCATCTTGATAGACAATTTGACGAGAAATCGAATCGAATTCTCGTGGGAATAACTAATTTATAACGGCGTATTTTAAGTTATGCATTGGTCACCCCACTGCAATTATGAAAATTAAATAAATGTTGAACGCCGCCTTTAACTAGGCTGCAATTATCGATTCTTCGATCTGCCATTACCAGCAGAATAACGTCAAATAAATCAACGTTTGCAAAAATAATATTGTCCCGTTCCAACTCAATAAACCAGGACCGGATATTGCCCGGAAGTAAAGGGGTCGTGCAAGGCATGATGGGAACAAAGGTTGCCATGGTGATGGAACTCTGGAATCCATCTTTGACAATGGCGTAAGATTGCAATCAAATAGAATCCACTGATTGGGGTTTGAGCTGTTGGAAGTAGATTGAGGTCATACCTCATCCATAGTCTGACCTTCATCAGCCACTGTCAGGTGGCGACGATTCATTTGAAAAAGATTCCATAGCAACTAATAGATTTTGATATATGCAGCTCCTGACAGCTCGTTACATTCATAACGCAATATTTCTCAGTTATTGGTACTAGTATTTTCATTTCCGCGGCAGGGTGTCATAAGTGCGGCCAGTGCTTATTCATTCTATCAAACCTGGTTATGGTCGCCCCGTATGTTTTCCTCAAAATGTCGAGCGCTGAATGATGTTTTTTTATATAGAGGTACCTTTTGCATCTAAATTACTACGTCATTTGCAAGAAATTCTTTAGCCAAATCTGATAGAAAATGACTGAAATAGCCGGCCGGGGTGCACTCAAAACACGTCCATTGAAAGTGGCCCTCCGCCTGAGCTGTGAATATGAATTTCAACCAGATAGTAACTCATATTTGGTGGGAAGTGCCTTTTGTAGTTCAATCAATAGTTCGCACTCCAGAGCCCAAAGCATTTCGGACAAAGAATAAAAAATTAACGATAATGTAAAATATTTGTTTTAAGTTCAAATTCGCGATTAAAAAGGGGCATCTTCAAGACCCATTTGACAAAAAATCAATTAATCTTCTTGTCCGATTAATTGTAAGATCAACTCCTTATTATTATCAACCTGACCAACGGAATGCCATCTTAGCCCAATTAAGCCATCTTCGAGGCATTCTTGATCACGGCTCCATGATGACTTTGTCGTCTTAATGTCAATAATTTAAGTCCCAGAAGGACTCATCTCCCTAGGGGAGATATTGGCCCTTTATGGAATGACACCTCTAGATTTCGTCTTAACAACTCGATCACTGATCCGATCCAATACTTGAATTTTTTCGGGTTCGTTTTCAAGGTGTTTTTTCTTCTCTGAATGAAAACATTGGTTTTCTGAAGATGTCGTAAGCGAAAAGATGGTCGGATAACATCCAACTCTTAGCGGATCACTTGCCTTGAATTGGCCAATGGAAAGTCAATGATTTACGGGTCACGTGTGTGTGAAAGTCGCGCCTGCGCGGCAGAGGTAGGAAATTGAAAAGCGGCTACGGAGACACGCTTTACGATTATGTACTCGCGAATCTAACTTCGGCATCGTTTCTAACATTGACGATGTAATAAGAACCACAGCCAACTGTCGCAACTGTCACAGGTGATATTTGTTAAGTACTCGGGGTTGGATTGTTCACAAAAATAGAACTTATTAGAGATGTCAGTTTTCTCATTTGCTATGTTTTGCATTATGATTATCTGGAATCGATTGGCCACGTCAGTAAACGTAATATCACTTTATTAATTTATCAAGTGCCTATGGCTGGCTATACATGTACATGTACCACAGTCAGCGCAGTGCATTGAATTCCTCAAGCCAATACTAACCTTCGCACGTGGCTGCATGTGCACCAGGTCAATACATTTTGTGGTTTCTTGGCATTTTCGGAATGTTCCACGCGCCGCAGTTTGCGAGGAATACATGATCTAATTAGGCAAATATTTGAAGTAGATTTCAGGTCCGGTTGTGAGGTAAATATTATTTGCCAGTGTAACTGTCATGCTGGTGTAAGACACACTGTAGAACCAATAAAGCCAGTTTTTCAACATCATTATGTTATTATCAGGACTTTGACGGAAACTGGATGTTTTGATAGCCTTTTGGTAGAGACAGATATCCTAGACCACGTCGTACATGGACACTGCAGAAATGACAAGGTTCATGTTCAATAAAGCTGGTAGCACACAGAGGGTAAATGTGTGCGCGATCGTGTTGTAACGTGCGCGTTATTTTTTTGGGTTATAAGAGTTTTTCACAAAGCCCCCGAAACGCGAAGGCGGCCTATCCAATTGTTCGACCGCCTGCATTGATTGAAAGACAATGGGTAGGTGTAGACGTTGGCACTTTCGTGGGCTTTCAGAATTCTTCCAAATTATTTTTGATTCTTTACCTGAAACTCGAGACCATATTTCTCTCGGCAAAACTCCTTCAGCCTGGGGTAGACATCTTCCATCAACGAATTCCGCTCGAGGGTGGTATCTGCGAAGAGAAAGGTTTCATTGGATTGATTTGTTTCAGAGTGATGGGGCTACATATATCAGCGCGAACGGATTAACAGCACCAGCAGAAAACGAAGAAGAAGAAAACGAAGAAGAGGAAAATTTAAGAAGATGAAAAAAGTATAGATGATCACATTTCTCGATCTGGTGCCGAGTGCCATGGTTGGAAGACGTGTGGTCTCGATGATAACGCAGTCGAATGCGAAGAAACACCTTCGTTCTTGAAAAAGATAATCATGTTTCACAAGCCTCAAAAGCATTTTTTCAAACACGTGGATTTAGTCGAAGAAAATATTCTTATTTATTTTAAGATATTTTACTGAGGACTGACATATATGTGTGTTTTACATTTACACTGCTGTAGTTTGATTTAACCCCTAGTGGGCAACAGAGACAATCACTTCGACTGGAAAATCCGCTTTTACATTAAATAAACGTCTTAATTTCTTACCGGCCACGCTTTCTTTGGAGGTATTGGCGAAAATCTTAGAATCTACTTACAACTTTATGCATTTCAATGCGCAAAATAAGCATACCTCTTATAATCCCCGAAACGATTTCAAAGTAGAAAAAGATTGGATTCTAGATTTGAATTTGCCGTCACAGAATATTAAGCGTATGTCTTAGGAATTATAATATTAATTAATCACATATTTTAGTCTCAGACTTTAGTCCAAATTATTTTGATCCTTGGGCGGGAACCAGAGGGGACCCTCGTGCAGTTTGTAGCATGTTTTCCCCATGTATAAAGGTTGAATAACATCATGCCTGCGTTGCCGGCAACGAATCGTAGACGTGATCATTGAGACGTGATGGTCGCATCCGCCATAGGTAAACAGTCGTCATGACAACAGGAACGAACAGGAACAGGCAATTTACTGGTTGTTATTCGCGGAGTATTTACACCCGGGAACTTATTAATTGTTTGCTGATGGTAATATTCAAGATGTTCCGTCGATTAATGATGCTCAACTCAAGTGTGGTGATTTCAAATGCGGGTCGATCTACTCAGACACGGCAGAGAGTCAGTGCGAAGAAAGTGGCCAAAGACAATTTCCAGTGGCCAACAAAGTTCAATACAGCACCATGGGCGGCCAATATACCAAGAAGGTGAACATGGCACCACGACCGACGTTGAACAAATTTTTTTGGCAAATTTATATTATAAGTTGAATATTGCGACATAGCCAATGTGGACGAAAAGTTTGATGTAGGTCATCAAGCCCAACTGACCAATAACAAGTTGAAAACAGCAATGGCCAAAGAATTTGAATATGTCCTTGCCATGGGCTGATGGCCAAGAAAAATGTCACAACGGTCATTGGCCAAGAAGTCGAATATGATGGCAACATGGCCATTGGCCGGTAAAGTCGAATATTACACCATGCCCAATGGACGAACGGTCTCCATTGACAATTGTTTCAGTTTGCAATTGGAACATTTTTTTCAGTACACCGGTCCCGTCACTTGTACAAACACACATGATGTTGTTGATCGTGGATTTTCGGTATATATTTGAAAGAAAAACCTTGTAAATATTTTCTAGTTGTCTAGGGCGGCCTAAGAATTTCGACTGGTCTACCGTAATGTTACGTTCAGCTTTGAGTATGCTAGCGTATAATCATGATAATTATAGGGGCACAATACTACATTATGGCACGTGCTTTGACCAAATGACTGAATTCCAAAGAAACGTTTTCCAGCGTTTTTTTCTTATTGAAAATATTGCCAATTTAACCGTTATTAAGCGGTCAAGTGTTGGTTAAGCCAATGGGATAAAGGAATTGTAGAGCGAGTGCCTTAAAGGTCTGATATATCTACTTATATATTGTGACCATCGTGATGGACACGTCCACACGCTCAGTGTACAGTTATGACACAATCCGTGTCAGTTTTATCACGGATGTGTAAAGACTAAATAAATGTAAAAGTATTTATTTATTCTTGGATTTATCGCTGTCGATATAATATTCTATTTGGTGTTTATTGTTTCCATCGTTGTCTTTCGCACGCTGATGGTCATGGAAACCCACTCACACATGGTTGGAGAAGGATAGTTATGTAGTGGGAAAGACAGGTACGTATAAAGGGCCTCGCTTACCTAATTGCACATACTTAACACTTTTGGGGGTAAATCATATACCATTGCCAAAGTTTATGTCGCCGGTAACACAACTATTTAACTTGTTTACACATTAAATATTGCCTCATCAAGAAATCAAATAACACCTAATTTGCATAACTGTGTCCTGTCGGCCGAGAAAGAAGACAGATATATCCATATATCCAAATACAATGTATATCCACATCCAAATATATCCACTGAGTCGTGGGGTCCTTAGCTTACCAACGAAGATAAATTTCATTTAATGAATTCAGAGAGATACCGCCGATTTGACAACATAAATCCATTGGGTATATTCGATCATGACATGAAAGATAGGATTAAGAGCCAATCTTTTAATCCGTTAATTTCATATCTTGAACTTCCTGAAACACGACATTTAAAGTTTGTGTAAACACGAATCATCATTCCATTAAGGTTGATTGTCTGCCGGTTGGGAAAATTTTCCCTGTCCCAAACAGTATATATAGCTACATGAAGATGGAGAATTATCCACGTGATAAAATGTAGGAGAAAACCGGCACCACTCACCTGTGAAAGTCGAACTTGTGAATATCCTAACCACCTTTGCCCCAACAGGCGGGAGGTTCCCAAGCCTACCAGAGAACACCTTAACAATCTTTTCATTTTTCTTTGCAACTTTTGGCTTTTTTAGCTCCTGATCCTTTTCCTTTTCTTGTCCCTTTTCTTTATCCAAAATTTTCTCAACTGACTTTTTATCCTTATCCAACCCCTTTTTATCCTTTTTGTCCTTCGAGTCAGTTTTATCCCTTTTGTCCTTCGAGTCAGTTTTATCCTTTTTTGTATCCCTGTGTCCTGTATCCGCGGGCATTTTAAACCCTTTAGACCCTTCTTTCCACGGGTTGGATATCCTAAAACATGAAAAATTATACTATCCGTTGGTCTCTTAATGTAAAGTCACTTGTAGTATTCAAGTTACTAAGAGAGCGTTCTGTCTTGCTTAGGCCTATGTCACTGTAGCACTATAGGCCTTATTATTAAGCTGATTACCTTGTAAGTTCGCGCTACCATAGGACATTATGTAAAGGTCGCATTAAGTCCAGCCGTGTTGCGAATAAACAAGTCATGGCGTTTTTAATCGGACAATGGACAGTTTTGCGACAATTCTCACATTTGGGATAGGGCGACAAAAGGGCCTAAGCGGTCTTGGGCGGGGTCTTGACGCAGCATGCCCGCCCGCTGGCTGGAGGTGTCGCGACGCGTCTGCCACTGCACGCCCTGGCGACTACAGGTTTTCTAAGTCGCCGGTAGATTTCTCTTGCTCATCTGTTGTGATGATTTCTTTGTTTTTAATGTATTTAGTTCGTTGTTCCTGAAATGTTTGATATGTATTTCACAGCTACTAAATGAAAATAGAAAAATACATGTTTATATAAGGCGCAAAATACAAATGTATTGGGCAGGTTTCGTAACTCCCACCTGTGACGAACGACAGCGACGAACTACATATCATGTTTTCAAAATGAAAATTAAATTTGACACTGTCAATTTTTTACGGAAGCACTTTCATCATTTCACATTATGCCGGATATCTCTATATACTTGTTAAAGTATATACTATAATGATGTGTGCAACATGTATAATTTTGACCCAATGATTATCTAAATTCCGGGAGTACATGTACTATGACACTAAACTTCATTTTGTTGTAAATAAAATTATCCCATAAACTATCATTTGAATGCACCATTAAGGTCCATAGGCCTGTGTGCTTCAGTGGTATTGGATCATTCGACCGAGAAACGAGTAGGACAGTTTTATATCCGGCGTTTATGACATGGATGACCCTTAAATGACAGTTTGGGTTTGTCAACCACCCAGCAAGGTATTACCTATACCATTCCCACTACTGTACATCACTGCACAATGATAGTGTGACAATCATTTCCGACACCACAATGCTATAATCTTTGCAATTGACCCAAGGAACCGGGTTCGAATCCCGTTATTAGTTATACGGAAATGCCACCGCTGACATCATTCATATTATGTGACAATATTTAGTGCTATGTTTTATATCTTCCTGACTCCAATTTCTTTATACTCCGGTTAACTGACTGTAGGGCCTGCAGTAAGAAAGATTGGCGGTCAAAATCGTTTATATAGGCCTATCAATCCTACATTTACAAGCACCACCTAAAAGCGTGTGGTCCTTTGTGCAGTTTTGACATGTAAAAACCGAATGAAAATTGATATTGATATCAAAATATTTCTATTTAAAAGTCAATACATTGGAGTATTTATTTTAAGTTATAGGGCTATTTCAACACTTACTGTCATTACGTACAAGAAAAGCTTGGAACGGATGGATGGCCAACGGTTTACCCGTTAGCTGTCCAAAGAAGGTTTCTGAGCGCAAGTCAAACAGGTTCGAAAGAAAGATAGGCCTAAGCGAAAGAACTGGGGTATATAGTAAAATAATTTTCCATTGAAGACACTCTACAATGTTTGTCGTCCGAAAGAAAGATTGCAAGACAACACACTTCGAACATACACAAGTTAACGCAACTTTTCGCATTCATACAAAACAGACCTTGTGTTTTCAGCTTGATTTTATCCTCAGTAGATTTGTCAAACAGCTAGAATTCCAAGATATCAGCACCCTTCTTCACTTTATCCTAAGATCGCATGTACGATGATTGAGACCACTCGACCAAACTGCCGCGAAGGAGCGACAACAGATGCTGTTGATTGCGACACATTCCCAGACTTCTAAGCAGACGACATACGATATTATTCAAATTATTGATTATTTTCATCACTATAAAAACATGGCACTTAATCATTAACGTATGATTTTGGAGTCCTTTAATCACCTTTTCGGGCAAAAAATATTTTCACTTTAACCGCAATTTCAATATCCAATTGATTGATTTTGATCAGATCCTCCCCGTGAGCGAGTGCGAAAATAGATGACTGTGTTCTGAAGACAAATCAAGCTTGACCGGAAGTCAATATCGTCACGCGAACCGGAACCACGTGCCGAAGAAACCTTCAAATCAAATCAACCCATCACGGGCGTCCTCCCGCGGCGTCCTTCGATTGTGACATTAAGATATGATTCAGTTCGTAATATCATGAACGCTGTTCCAATTCATTGCTTTCAATTGCAGTCATACTTCCATCGCCAGTCGCCGGTGCATTGTGCGGCAGCCGTCTGTAGATCAAGAAGCTCTCAAAAGAATATGAAAGCGACTTCATAGAATTGCTAATGCGTTTCCTCACAATAAATCTTGTGTGGACTGTGTATGTATGGGTGTCGATGTCAGGGCCGCAGGCTGAAGACTTCCAACGTGTGATCTTTATCCGATTGTACTTCCTAAATTCAATGTTGTCCGCGACGCTGGTGCCAGAGTGAATTTGCAGAGTCCCCAGTGCTTTTTGCCATTGAAACCCAGTCCACCCGTATTGGTATTTTTAAGACAAAAACATCATTTCTTGGCTTGTATTTTCCGTTGCCAATTCGCACGGACAGACCACGAACTTATCATGTTCGGAAGAGGACAGCTTGGTAGAAAACAGCAGCAGTCCATTGGGATATTCTCATATTCTACTCAAGTGCCTTAACCAGGTTGCAGTACTAGGGGTTAAGAAGTTTCGGATTGTCTAAGCACTTATGAAGACGCCACCATGCAGGTTGTCCGACGAAAAACGTCCTTGCCCACACGACAAGAAAAAACATTTTTCACGCATTATTCAATGTTTCCAACCCCTTGCCTATGTTCCAATGGAATATTTTAAAAGGCATCAAGGTCGGCTCCGTAAGTCCTGTTACGAGTCATTACCAATTATAAGGAATAAGTTTATGATGAAGATGCCGGATTCACGAACGAAACTGTTCTTCTCATCACTGAAAAGAAGTCCATTTTCTGCGGTGTCCTGGCGAATTCAACCATAACTGTATACTCCATTGCACCTTCCACGCATTGCTTACGTTCAAGTGCAATATCAAAGGCATCCAAGTCAGCTCCGTAACTCCTGCTACGGGTTACAAAGGAACTCGAGCCAAATCAAACAGTTCAATCAATGTTGTTGTAATGACATTTTCCAATTAGAGAGGGGACGAGAACCAATAGAAGTCTATATACGGCAGCCGAGAAGGTTGTGACCGACCTTCTTTCTGTTTGCGGAGACCGATAGGTTGCGATGGTAACCTTCAAGTCATTCGAACGGGTCTCTCAACGTCGAATGTTTCGGCTCATTGCCATGTACCAAGGGATGCGCTCTTTAGACAATGGTGAGATTTGGCAATGAATAAGACACACTGTATCATGCTATCGGAATGAAAAGCCCTATCAAAATGAGGACGATATTCATGCCTGAAACCATGGATTACTTTGATCAGTGCGATCTCTTCATGGCCGTGGTTTGTTGATCATTTGGACAAACTGTGGTTTGTATTCTGACATAGACAGTCTTTTACGACAAAGGCCCATTGCACTCACGACCGGGACGAGCTCTAGAAGGGAGACTATGGGTAAAGAGTGTCTCATAAGCCAAGTCTGGTTAGCCACCATAGAGAGGACAAAGTCACAATCTGGCTTGACGCACATTCTAGCCTTGTGGAGATCTTTAGTCATAGAGAGGCCGGCTGGAACAAAAGGGTCTGCACGGTCGCAAATACAACACCACACACAAATTAATTGAAAGTTATTTATTTTGAAAATACATAATTACCATAGCCACAGAGGAGTGCGTCATAATACAAAGTAAGTCCGAACAGTGCCTGTGCAAGTCCACGGCAAAACAACAATCAAACAATTTGCATGAAATCCTAGTTAATGAAATATATACCCCCATCTCTCCATTATGACTCATCTTCCCTGTGCTAATTTTACAAAAACTCAAGCTTTATAAAAACGTACATGTACAGTTCTGATTAAGTATGTGGTAAATGAGATTTTCGTTCTTAAAGAAGGAGTCGAGGGTTCACTATACTGGGGCCACCACTCATGATTTTTAGAGAGCAACAGATACACAGCATCAGCAAGTTTGCACAAAATGTTGAGTGATCACTGCGCATATACTCTGATAGAACCCTATAGTATAGATTTGAACATTGTCTTGGGGCCCATATGTCTGCCATATTGGGGCCCATATGTCTACCATTATTGGGGCCCATATGTCTACCATTATTGGGGCCCATATGTCTACCATTATTGGGGCCCATATGTCTACCGTTATTGGGGCCCATATGTCCACCAAATTTGACACACATGGTTTTTTTAATGATTTTTAAAAACCTATCTGCATGTTTCACACTGAAACTGCATATGAATGGAATTGCAATTGCCCAATGATTGTTACTGAAAATATCTTGATTGGCTCAAAACCCGGGATGTATCTAGACTTGCAACTACTATAGTAGTCATGAGTGGCAGTACATCCTCCTCTCTCCACACGTCCTTTAAATCTTATCCATATATATACCAATTGGATTACAAAAGCATTTATTTCAGTTGCGATCGGCAAACTTTGGCATGGAATGTATATCAACTTCACTGCAGTGTTCGCTATAGGGCAACTGCAGATAAGTAATTAAGCTACAAGTGAAGAAGTTTCGCCATCTGGTGTTGAATAACACAATCTAAGCAGAAATATAGATAAGGAGAAACAAGTCGCATGTCGCTCAGAGCTCGACAGTGTGAGACGGACTGGTTGTTCATTTCACTGTTGTTTGCCTTTTGTGACATCCGAGGACATCAATTTCTTCTATTATGTCCTGGTGTCATTTAAGGCTCATCTTCTGCGCGATATGCGACTGATTTTGTCGTGGTGGGTTACAAATGAAAAGGTATCCTGGCACCAATTGTTTTCAATATACTCCACCTCTTGATATTTTGTATATGACGTAGGATCCTGAATCACATTGTGATGCAATGGTCACTCGGGTAAACACATCTTGACATTTTCACATGATTTACTTTGGGATTTTCGAGATTTGGACGGGACTAATTAGTATTTAGATCAGAAGTACGATTACCTACACCTTGCCACAATAATGTCATTTTTTCCAGAATGGTTTTAGCAAATTTTGTATCTAAACTCTTCACAAAAAGCCGTTAAAATATAAATACCGGTAGCACATACAATTGTATATTTTGATAGCACGTTTACAAAAAGCCCGACCTGGAGTGAAAATTGTTACAATTTTTTGCAAATATCCAGAGTTATCAAGTACAAACTGTCCAAATTATCATTCACCTGGTTGAATTTTCAGAGATCTACCCAGCAGTGCTGTCATGGTTGTGATATGAGATTATACTACTACAATCGACTTAAGAAGTGAATGTCACTGTCCTATTGGGCCACTGTGCAAAAACTACTCGTCTTCAATGGAGAATCAATCAAGTGAATTATAATTTTTTGAGGCAACCTATTTGTTCAAGAAGAAATCAAGGTATCTGTCTGGTCTGTAGTCATGGGAGGAGGATGTGTCTCTTGGTGCAATGTCCACCATGACTGCAGATGGAACCTTCTGGACAGCAGTGTCTTCCATCTCTACAGCATGTCGCCTGAAAGATAAAGATATTTGATATGTGAAATGCCATGTAAAGCCAATGTTTCAAGGCACAACTGATAGCATTTCAATAATTCAACCATGTTAATTGATTGAATGGCAGAGACATGTAAGAAATAAACCAGTCGATAGTTACCACTGAATAGTACAATGGGGCTTGGTGCTGGCACTAGTTGTGTTACATAGAAAGCACAATAATGTATCCACCTCACGAAGTCACTAGTAAATGTATTGTAGGAATATCATCCTTCTTACTCAAATGCTTTGTACTGGCTAGATTTGTTTTGGACAGTAGCAACTTCTTGTTTGTTGAAGGGATGCAGGCATAAGTGGGGTGTGGCTTTTTTTGATGGAGGGGGGGTGGTGTAGTGTGGGGTGGTTGGCAAAGCACTTACAGCTCGAACGGTGAAAGGTAAGTCTAAGACAGCTGCAATGTCTGGCATGGAACCAGAATTCTTAGAGCTCCAGAATTACAAGCTGGAGCACTGAATAAGCTCAGGGTTAAAAAAGCAGATAAGTTTGCGCAGGGTAGGCCAACTTGTTGAGGTGTATCTCAGAACTTACAGGTACAAACATATTTATAACTTCTTTCTGAATATGTTAGCCAAGTGCTGATCCACATAAGCATCTTCTGGTTAAAGTCAAAGGCACAGTACATCTGTTACAGCTTGAGCATGAGTGGTTAACATTTGCTTCATTATGCCTACATGAACAAGAAAACATGGAATTCTCTATATTTTAACAGAGGTACTAGGCCTTTCAGTACCAGACGAAACATGAAGCCCATGACTTACATTTCTGTGATTACAACATTTCCACTCATGACCGCTTTTACAGCAGGTTTGATCATCATCACAAACGGAGTACGGACTACATATTTGCTTGGACAATGCTTTCTGATCTTTTAAAAGAGGAGACATTAATGAATTGAAGCTTTCTAAAAGTCTTTCCACACTGCAGACTCTGAGCAGAGATTCAAAACAGACATCTCCCAAACTGACCAAGTTCGGAACGTTATGACAAGGCGTGCGAGGGATCTAGCCAGGATATTTCTGAATCTGAGGCCTGAGGCCCATTCTACCATACCTTCTACACAACAGAACACTTGGTGCCACCACGGCATAATCTAATCGTTCTTTACCTAAACTGATGGCAAGTTTTTGAGCAAAGACAGCATAGTAAACTTTGTTGCGGCCGCTTACAGGAGATAATTTGTAGAACAGACCTTTCAGTTTTACTTCTAACTTCTAACAACTGAAGACTTTTGGAAACACCTTTACCAGGGCTGTCAATCAAAGACAAGTTGGATCCAGTGATTTTTCAGAAATCACAATATCCCCCAAGAAATATGCTAATATTAAATTCAAATTGTTTACTTACGGTCGTGTTTATTTTTTAGGGGGAATGACTCATCAACGGCTCCATCTTTCTTGACACATTTTTTGTCACCTTTCCCACACATCATACCGGATGGACAACAGTGGAGGCCATCTTGGCAACAAACAGCCTGCAGGAAATGTAACAATGTATATGTATACACAAATGCCAAATACGGGCAGGAAACAGCCTCCACACATGGAACAGGCAGTGCATATTCTTCATCTTTATCTATTCTTCCTGTAAGATACAGGTTTGTTAAGCATAATACAATTTCTTAGGAGGATATTCGCCACACAATTTTATCATGATTGGCTACTTACGTTTGGTATTGGACAGCATCCCATTGCACCTGTCTTCATCATGCAGCAAGTATTCTCCTGGATGCAGGTGATATTGCCGCCACAATCGTGATCTTTGCGGAGCACCGCTTTGACCTTCTTCATCAACGGCATCTCCAGCATGCCCCTGTTACATTGGCCAGAGTTGCAAGAGTAACCATTGGGGCAGCAGTGGATATGATCAGAGCAACACACAGCCTGGAAAATACAATGGAACCTTCCTTACTGCATACTTCAAGACCCGTCACTCTTGGTTACTCAGATACAGAGTGCCCCCCCCCTACCCAGGTCTACAGTGATGATTCAATGTCCATAAAGGAGCAATGGCCATGAAGTATCAACCTCTTCAGCCATAGCAATGAATCAGTGAGGACTTCATTCGTTAAGAATTTGATAAATTTGATAAATACCTTCGGGAGGGGACAACAAGCCCAACGCCCCATGGCAGTTTTACAACATGTTTGCCCACTCAGGCAATATGATATACCATCTGGACACATCACATTTCCTTCAGCAGCAGGAGCTGCGGACATGGCATTTTCTGCCTTTGCTTTCTTCGACCATGGTTGCGATGACCCATCACCGGCCACACATCTTTCGAGTTTGGTGTCACATGTAGTATGGTGGGGACAGCAGTGGATATGATCATCACAGCAAACTGCCTAAAAATAAGAAGAATAAAGATTTCTTTTTATATCCGAAAACAAAATTACGAAATAATTTTTAAAGGTTCAAGATGTGGGATAAAATCTTTTTAAAGGTTCAAGGTGTAGCATAAAATCTCACAGAAAAAAAAAGACGCAAAAATTCGGTGGGACACAGTATACAAAGCCAGGCAAGTACTTACATTTATCACAGGGCAACATCCATAACCACCATCGCTCATCTTGCAGCATGTCGTACCATCGCCACAGGACCACCTCTCATCTGGACAAGTGATTCTTGGCGGCAGGGCGACTTTGGCGACAGTCTTCTTCATCCATGAGATCAGTATTGCTCCCTTGGCACAGGTCCCAGCTGATGAGTCGCAGGTATAACCATTTGGACAACAGTGGACACCATCACTACAACAGACCGCATTCGGAAGAGGACAGCACCCGTATTCTCCAGAGGAGAGCTTGCAGCATGTGCTTCCATCAGGGCATTCAGACTGCTGATCAGGGCAGACAACCTCTTTCACTTTCACCACAGCCGGCTTCTTCTGCAACCAGGCAATTTTCTCAGCTCCTTTACTGCACGCTCCAGAAGAGACATCACATGTATATCCTGAGGGGCAACAATGGGTGCCATCACTGCAGCAGACTGCCTTGGGGAGTGGGCAACAACCGTACTGTCCAGAGGAGAGCTTGCAGCATGTGTTTCCAGAGGGGCATTCAGACTGTCCATCGGGGCATACCACATTCTTTACTGTAGCCATTGTCTTTTTCAACCAGGCAATTTTCTCAGCGCCTTTACTGCACGCTCCAGAAGAGACATCACATGTATATCCTGAGGGGCAACAATGGGTGCCGTCACTGCAGCAGACTGCCTTGGGGAGTGGGCAACAACCGTACTGTCCAGAGGAGAGCTTGCAGCATGTGTTTCCAGAGGGGCATTCAGACTGTCCATCGGGGCATACCACATTCTTTACTGTAGCCATTGTCTTTTTCAACCAGGCAATTTTCTCAGCTCCTTTACTGCAAGTTCCAGAAGAGACATCACATGTATATCCTGAGGGGCAACAATGGGTGCCATCACTGCAGCAGACTGCCCTTGGGAGTGGGCAACAACCGTACTGTCCAGAGGAGAGCTTGCAGCATGTGTTTCCAGAGGGGCATTCAGACTGTCCATCGGGGCATACCACATTCTTTACTGTAGCCATTGTCTTTTTCAACCAGGCAATTTTCTCAGCTCCTTTACTGCAAGTTCCAGAAGAGACATCACATGTATATCCTGAGGGGCAACAATGGGTGCCATCACTGCAGCAGACTGCCTTGGGGAGTGGGCAACAACCGTACTGTCCAGAGGAGAGCTTGCAGCATGTGTTTCCAGAGGGGCATTCAGACTGTCCATCAGGGCATACCACATTCTTTACTGTAGCAATTGCCTTTTTTAACCAGGCAATTTTCTCAGCGCCTTTACTGCACGTTCCAGAAGAGACAACACATGTATATCCTGAGGGGCAACAATGGGTGCCATCACTGCAGCAGACTGCCTTGGGGAGTGGGCAACAACCATACTGTCCAGAGGAGAGCTTGCAGCATGTGTTTCCATCGGGGCATTCAGACTGTCCATCAGGACAGATTACCAATTTAACGGTATCTGACACTTTCTTGATCAACACAATTTTCTCAGCTCCTTTACTGCAAGTTCCAGAAGAGACATCACATGTATATCCTGAGGGGCAACAATGGGTGCCATCACTGCAGCAGACTGCCTTGGGGAATGGGCAACAACCGTACTGTCCATTATTAAGATGACAACATGTACTGCCAGTTGGGCATTCAGACTGTCCATCGGGGCATACCACATTCTTTACTGTAGCCATTGCCTTTTTTAACCAGGCAATTTTCTCGGCTCCTTTACTGCAAGTTCCAGAAGAGACATCACATGTATATCCTGAGGGGCAACAATGGGTGCCATCACTGCAGCAGACTGCCTTGGGGAGTGGGCAACAACCGTACTGTCCAGAGGAGAGCTTGCAGCATGTGTTTCCAGTGGGGCATTCAGACTGTCCATCGGGGCATACCACATTCTTTACTGTAGCCATTGCCTTTTCTAACCAGGCAATTTTCTCAGCTCCTTTACTGCACGTTCCAGAAGAGACATCACATGTATATCCTGCGGGGCAACAATGGGTGCCGTCACTGCAGCAGACTGCCCTTTGGAGTGGGCAACAACCGTACTGTCCAGAGGAGAGCTTGCAGCATGTGTTTCCAGAGGGGCATTCAGATTGTCCATCGGGGCAAATAACACTCTTTACAACGGCCTTAACCTTCTTAACCCATGGGAGCATAATGTGTCCTTTGGTGCAGGTTCCAGCAGAAACATCACAAGTATAACCAGACGGACAGCAATGGGTGCCATCACTGCAGCAGACGGCCATGGGAAGAGGACAACATCCATACTTGTCATCCCCATCCAATCTACAACAAGTATAGCCATCAGGGCATTCGGATTCATTATCAGGGCAAATCACACTCTGAAACAAAGATTTTGTTTTTTGCATCATTACAATTTCCTCTGAATCTGACTCGCTCTTTCTACTGGATGGGCCAAAATTTTCTCCAAGAATGAGAAGACTTCGTAACCTTTCTGGCATTTTCCGGCCTTCTCCTCACATTTGAAACCATGAGGACAACAATGCACTCCATCAGGACAACAGACACCCTGCAAAACAGGCCATGAATAAAAGAGTCTTTTAGGAAAAACTGCACCATCTTCATAGCATTTGTGGCATGTGAGCATCCATGCTAGAATTCATGTACTTACACCCCTCATACGACAGCATCCCCATTGATTCATGCAAGATTTCATGTCACAGAACAGCATCCCCATGGATCCATGGAGAACTTCATGTATACTTACCCCCCTCATAGGACAGCATCCCCATTCTCCTGATGCAAGTTTACAGCATGTGTTACTGTTAGGGCAGGACAATCTTCCACCAGGACAGAGAGTTTTATCCAAGGGCTGGCCAGAGTTGACAATCTCTTTGGAGTATTTGTCTGGAGAGAAGTCATGAGGTTGGAAATATAGGGGTCCTGCCTGTGCCCCAATCACAAGTAGAATCGTGGTCAGGAATAAACCCCACATTTTCATGTGACCTGCAATCAAAAATTATCATAAGGAATTTTACCATACAGTGTCTGAGTGTGTCCCAGAAAGTTTGTCGAATTAAATTGGCATTTATGCGGCAACATCCGTCTGAAGAGGGTCAATAGGTGAATTACAGCAGGACAATGACCCGCTCACAATCGACTGGGCCTGGCATCAGGGCCTCGTCACTTCATAACTTTAGGCCAAACAACAAACAAATTTGATTCACAAAAAATTCCAATTTTGATAAAATTGCTGGAGCAACTGCAGAATACTCGGGACACTCTATGCTAAATGATAGGAATGTGTACATAATGTACAGAGGGACAGAGTGTACATAATGTACAGAGCTACTACTGTCCCTGTGACAGCGGATATAGTCCCCCTGGAGTCATAGTCCGGTAGCATTGTATTTGACCAGTTAAGCAGCATGATCTATTGTACCGCTAACCCTAACCAAAACATTTAGCAATGCAGGCTATTGTTACACGGACTATCACTATCAGCCCTAGGACTACTATCCCTTGCACACCGGCTATTCTGTAGTTAGGCCACGGGCTATTGAGTTTTAAAGTTTAAATATACAGACATGCAGTTTAATTATGACATTGTCAGTATAATTAAACTATTGTCTGTATATTTAAACTTTAAAACTCAATAGCCCGTGGTTAGGCCAAATTGCTGACAACAAGTAAAATGTCAATAAATGAGTTATGTAACCATCATCCGACATTAGAAAATAAAAACTGAAAACAAAAAAAGGCCGGTGTGATTAGGACTGAGTGAGCACTCCGTTCTCTGTTTTCAAGAGACTAACAACTTACTTTAAGCTCAGTAGTCTTGAGTTTGTAGATAGCGTGTGAGTTTATGTCAAGAGCCACTGGGTCATTTGAGTGAAATGAGGTTACATTTGCGAGGAAAAGGCAACAAGCAGGAAGTAATTGTTATTTATGGCCAAATGATGGGTCACATGATGTGAGTAGTCATTATCTTTTTAAACCTGCAAAAATTATTTCAATCAGAAGCCTCATTTTTACTTTCTTATTCTATGTAATGGTACTAACATATAGTTTTTTTAAATATACAGTAAATAAAGACAAGGTAATTCCTATCCTTATATATGGGCAGATTGCGTGCAGCTAAATAATAAATACTCCCTGTTTTGATCACATGATGTTAGTTTTCGTGTAGCAAAAGGGATGAGAGGAACGAATTTTAACAACAAATAATTTTTCTCCAAATAAAACACCAGCATACAGCATATATTCCTTTTTCGATGTGATTTGACATGACACATCATGATGATTAAAATTTAGGACGAATTCGGCGTTGTTTTGATAAACGAAATGGGGAATTTCTGTGATACATTGCTTAGTGACTGATTGGATGTAAACAACATGGCTGAAAATCTCCCTGTCCCTGCTATTCATTCCATCCATCATTGTCCATTGAGACTAGGCCTATAGTATTTTGTCAGCTTTGTTGATATTCGAGAAAAATAATGAAGAGAATGTAAACAAAGCAAAAAGACAGTGTGAGTATTTACGGAATGATTCTTTTTGTACGGAATGGTTGTTTTTTTTGTAAGATTAAGAAATTGTAGGCCTACCCCTAGGCCTCTAGCCCGGTAGCCTAGGCCCTAAGTGGTAGCCTATGTTACACGATCATGTGAGTGGTAGTGTAGGCCTACCTTCTGTTTTGAGAGTTTGGCTTTAGGCTTAGGCTATCGCCCTTTATTGCCTATGCCCTCATTGCCTGGTTAGCCTGATGACCAGACCAGCGTCAGCATGTCCAGTGTCAGTGACTGCAGATAGTGTAGTGATACTGACGATCATCAAGTAGCCTACGTGATCAATCATCATGATCCTGACTGATGACATGATCATGAGCTCAGTCAAAGCACTGCATGTGATTCATCCAACATGATGTTATTGAGAGTTCATTAAAATGTGTCTTTCATGCAGCCTGCAGGTCAGCCAGGTGATCAACCATGTCTCGGAGTTGTGCTTGGCGGCGTACCGTGAGTGACAATGTCAGCTGGAGGCAAGACCAAGCCCTCAATGCCACCATCTATATTTTGAGGGAAATCGGTCCGACTGGATATGTCTTGAAAGAAGAGGGAGAGCAGAAGAAATTCAAGGTAAATTTCATTTTGAAGCTATGACTGTAGTGTTTTGATTATTTTGCAATATTGCAGAAATTTATCATGGTTGGTGTGTGGTATTTATTTTAAAGTAAAATTCTGTAGCTCACACAACAGAGTTATTTGAAAAAAAATTGAAGTTAAGTTTTCATTTTGGAATCTTTTATTTTGAATAACAATTAATCAAGCCTTTAATTCAATTGTTCATTTCAGGTTTTAATAGGAGACCCGCACAGTTGTACCTGTCCTGTGTTTACCAAGGAGAAGGACCTGTGCAAACATATCAGCTGGATCCTACTCAGGAAGTTCCGAGTCCCTCGAACAAACCCGGGTACGTCATATAGCACTTTTTATGGAAGGAGACATGCAAGTTGACCATAGCCTAATTCATTGTTATAATCATGGGTCATTCAGAACTAATTCTATTAGGCAGGTTTAAAGGATCAAGTTTTTTAATGCTATTTCAGTTCCATTGCTTCATCCGCAAAAGAAACACAACCAAAAAAAGTTGTAGTTAACCGTAGTCTCTTTATCAGTGTGTCGTTGTTTTCAGTGACATGGCAGCTAGGACTTGTTGAGCGAGAAATCAACGAACTCTTACGAGGGTTGCTGGTGCGTCAGCAACAGCGGACTCCACGGCGACAGATTAACAAAGATGTTGCCATAGCGATGGTGGAAAATCAGGAGACGCTTGATCAGCGAGAGATATCGGAGGAAGACGTCTGTCCGATCTGCCAAGATGAGTTGCTGCTAAAACATGAACCTGTCACATTCTGCAAGTAGGTATTCAGTGTTGGTAGGCATGTCGTGTTTTCTAGGAGGCAGATATAAATACGCCCTTGATTGCACGAGAACAACTATATATCTGTGTGTAGTAAGCAAATTACTAGGTGATTAAACTCTTGCTATAAGGCGAACAATCCACCAGGTTTAGTATTCTCATCCTTATCTTGATTCTTGTTTTATTCTGTTTTACTAATTATTCATTCCACTAGTTTCCTATACTGAAAGAAAAATCAAATAAAAGAGAAATGTACGAAATTTGCCTCCAGTTTGCAATTCTAAAATTTCAGGTTTGGCTGTGGTAACAGCATACACATCAAGTGTATGAAGGTTTGGGCAGAGCACCAACAGTCAACCGGCGACCCAGTCATAAAATGTCCGATATGCCGCCATGATTTTGGACCAATCGAGTTGCTCAAGCGGGAACTTCAAAATTCGTCAACGCGAGATACGAGGGCCGAGAGGCTGAATCAGCACCTTGGGTGTTCGTGCCAGCATTGCCATGTGGCGCCTATCACAGGGAAATGTTACAAGTGAGTCTTTCATCAAAGAGGTGAAGGTCATGCACTAGCAGATAAGATGATTACTCTCACTGGTTTTCCCATTTATGCACCATGAAATGTGAACTTCTTCATTGTATCGAGGGACAAACTTCCAACTAATTGAAGCTGCGAGCAGTAGCTTAACTTTTATAGTCCTGATTACAAGAGTTCAAATATAATAGACACACACTCTTATTTGAGACCAAATTAATTGGTGGCCCTAATAGCAAAAACCTATTACTTTAAAATGTATTCTTTGAAGTAATAAGGTTTTGCTAGCTGAGGTATCAAAGAGAGATTCCTTTGCACTGGTAATTTTCTGCTGATGTAAGTACAGGAAGCTTGCTTTCAACTGTGCGTAGTTCTAAGAGAATATATTCTTCCCTTTCAGATGTTCAATATGTGCTCATTACTATCTCTGTCAGACGTGCTTCAATACCCAAACTCACACACAGCATTCATTCCTATTCCGACAGGTAAGGCCAGGACATGTAAATTCCTTGTTTCTCATAAGAAATTTATGGAACGCAATATGACCAGTGGTGATCTGCATACACTTTTTTGCAGTGTGTCTACTTCTTCTGTGCTCAAAAGTTTTCAATTTAAGAGATTGATCCACACATGGTGCACTTCGTATGTGATGGCGGCATGGTCAATAAATGCCAAAATACATCAATGCACAACCTCTGTTGATAGAGCAGCCTCAATTGAAAGATTGCCATGTTATTTCAGAAATCTTCCCAGCGGTGGCGACCAGCTCAGCGTGGTACAGGGTCAGTGCTTCCTCAAGCTCTTGTGTCCAACCTAATGGGGAGAGACATCACCAACGAGGACTATGACATGCTCCTACAGTTAGATAAGTAAGTCGAAGGAAAAGCCTTGTGTTCGGAGGTGTTTTGAGGAAAGTTTAGACGATGACCAGCTCTGAAAATTTAACATGCTATTTATGTAACAACTTTATGTTTCCTTTTCCAGTCACGAAAATAGTGGAGTCCTTGACATCCCGGAGGAGGTGATAAAGGGATTCCCCCTAGAAAAGATTCGCACCGGTGCTCATCAGTTACTCCAGCCTGGCAACCAGTGTAGGATATGTTTACGGGGGTACCATGTGCCACAATTCGTTAGGAAGCTACCTTGTAAACATCGGGTATGTCTACCATATTTTGGTTACCCTGCAATAACTTTGGATCAGATGTAAAAATCTGCAGCAAATTTCTTAGCTACATGTACCATCCTTTGTCTATTTTATTCTGAAAAGAAATGTTTCCTTATCATTCATAGTGCCTTAAACCAACTGTTGTTTATTTCAGTTTCACGTTGACTGT
Organism: Lineus longissimus; assembly: GCF_910592395.1. Classification (NCBI taxonomy): domain Eukaryota; kingdom Metazoa; phylum Nemertea; class Pilidiophora; order Heteronemertea; family Lineidae; genus Lineus; species Lineus longissimus. The sequence goes on along the minus strand of NC_088323.1, from coordinate 4,174,416 downwards.
ATCGACAACTGGCTCATGCATCAGAAACCATATTGCCCGATAGATGGCATGGTGGTCTGGAATCCCTACGCTGCCGAGCTCGAAGATGAACCAGAACAGCGCCAACAACGACCACAGCGAACGAATCAAAATAAGTCAAAAGCTCCTCAAAGCGACGACAGACAAAACGGTCTCCAACTTGAAATTCCAGGCGTTGGCATTGCGAGATTAGGCCAGCCCCACAATGGATTGACTGGGACGAATATAAGATCTCCGATAATGCGGATACAGGCACGTGCGGGTCAGATACAACCTGTAGCGGGGATTGCATTGTCACTTAGTGGCGTGAGGTTTGGATCAACTGTGTAAGTTACTTTGACTTTCATTGTGGTTATATTTTGTGTCGAGACATCCAAATTCTAATATATATACAGACGTTAGAGTGATCTTGCTTGACTTATTCATCTCTGTTGTTGCTCTACTTCACAACATGGTTAAAAAGATATTTCTTGACTGGTGGCACATGAAAGTTAATTGAAGGTCACTCACTGCAAGAACCCAGTAGCCAAATCCACTGGCATCCATTACTATATGGCAGTTTTCCTCTCCTCTAGAAATGTCAGCCAGATTGCCAATACTCAGACTTCAACATCGTCACAAAGTCGCCTCCCTCCGTCAGGACGTATCCGAGGCCCCCCGTCCCAGCAAGTCCAGCGACAGGCACCATCTATTCCACTGCCCCGTAATGATAATCAGCTGTACGCTGGTAGAGAACAAAGCAACAGTGCCCCAAACTCCACTCGTGTCCGGAGGGGAAGTGGCGCAGGATTTGGTCAGTCTAGTAAAGTATAATTGTATCCTTCCTGGAAACTTTTACCCAAAATTTGACGTTGAGTGCATGTATATTTTGCGGAAATTGTAGAACCGTTATGCATATTGTATTGGGCTTTTGAACCAAAATAATAGACAGCTGCATTTTGGTCACATTTTAAAGTTTCATGTCGCTTTCAGAATCAGATGTTCCAACAAGAGGCCGTCGCATGACTCGGGCATCAGGACTATACTCTCGATCTCGTAGCATCAGTGGAAGCCGTGTTCGGTCATCTTCAAGAGACAGAAGCAATCCACAAGGACAAAGATCTCAACAGGTGAAGATGGTTTATTTTACCACTTCATTAACTTTCGATCCCTCTCTTGAATGTTGTATTTGGGTACTGCTTTCGTTCTAACATCTTTTGAAATGTCTTTATCGTCCCTGAACAAGACACTATACAGTAGTTTCTGTGTTGTCATGCACAGGTGTGTTATTCTAACTTTAGGAATTCTATTTTTGCACTTTTCTCCCCTCTAACAATCTTCTAACATTTCCTGACTTTACAGAACGGTGCTTTTCACTTGCCACCCATTAACCCTCGCATCCACAGAGCACAGCAGGTGAGACGGTAATGGGTTTGATTAGTGAATAGGATGTTTGAGTAGTTCTGTTTGATAGATGACGGTTCTGTAGGTAGCAGTGATATACTTTTGAGTAGATGATCAGTTATAGGGCAGTGATAGTACTCTGGAGGACCAGGTTCAAATCCTGTTGATAGGCACTTCATGAGGTCATAAAGACTTCACAAAGAAACTATAGTAAACAAATTTCAAATTTCAATATTCCCTTAAAGAATTGAGAGGTACTGACATAGACCATAGTAGCGCCGATCAATATCTTTCCATTTGTCTTTGCAGGGTACGTCAAGTAATGGTGCTTCTGGATTGTACCTAGGTAACGATCCGAGAGTAGCGCCCCCTGTTGCCGGTGATGTCGTGGCAACAACCAGCAGCAACCAGGCAATTCGGAGGAAATCCCTCTATAGAGCACCTGCAGAGGGAGGAGCTACACATCAAAATGGAGAGACTCAGGTCAGTTAAGCCCGCAATCGATTGACAAACACACCACCCTCCCTGACAACAAAATGACCGAGTTTTTTCTATACATACATAGAAGTACTTCTGATAGGCCTTCAGGGGAGCAAGCTTTGTTTGACCTCATCTAAGTTGTCAGTTATAGGGGTTGACAGTGGTAAGTTTCAAATTCTATCAACATACCTTGATTTGAATGGACATGAAGCATAGCCAACTCAAGTGGCACAATCAAGTTGCATGTGCTGTTAGAATTGATGGAACAGATCATTGGAAGGCAAGAGTTTTCAGCGTGTCTCCAGCTGTTCATCCTAAATTTCATTGTAAACTTGTCCTTCCGTTTCTCTATCATCAGGTGACAAACCATGCAGATCTCTACCTGGGAAATGACCCCACAACAAATGCACCACCTGCAGGTCAGGTGAACGCCATAGACCTTCATCAGAGAAAACTATACCGCCCTCCACCAGCACCGCCTAGGAACATGAGCAGGGAGCCAACAACGACAAATCCGGGCGATATCCAATTGACCGGGAATGGACTGAATATCGATTTGACTGGTTTAACTGTTGAGGATTCCTGATCACTTCTTGACAAAACATTTAAATTGGAATATAAGCTGCAGTGCTAAGTCTACAGGATTTAAGTGTCCTCACAGGAACTCATGTGCTGGTTATGGTTAAACTGACAAACTCGAAGCCAACCTAAGGTTGCTCTAGAATTGAATACAGCGAGGATTTAATCATCTTATTTTCAAACTACTACATTTAAATGTGGTTTTGTAAATACTTTCAGTGGTAGTGCTGGTCATTGTCACTGCGGATAACTTATTGAATATTGATTCCTTTGTTAAACAGAATATGCATAATGACACAAATGTTCTTTTAATCCATTTGACTCCATTTTCAAAAGTAAAATGTGACTCAGAATTCTTGTTAGAGTTAAGGTTATCTGAAAAGTTTTTTGGCGTAAGAATGTGAGAACTTGTTTGTCTTGAACCTGTTGCCGTTTAGTGTCATCCTCATCTACTGTGATATTTGTGGAAACAACTGTGATGTAAACTCCTCTGCTGATAAATCTATTGTGGTACTCTGGATATTCCTGTACAAGCCTTGACCGTGAGTTGTATTATCTACTGGTATCTCCCAAAATAAGAAATTATAAGATTGCATCGATGTTTTGAAATTGTCTTTTAGAAGACGAACATATCTCAAGCTGAGTTTTGCTACATCTAAAATCTGTCTCATTGTTCTATTTTACTCCAGATTTGTGCAGTTTTTTGTAGTTTTTGAAATGAGAGAAAATATGTAAACAACATTGTCAATTTTTTCGTAATACTCTTTCTACATTGTTAGGGTCCAAATTCAATATGAATTATTACTTTCTCAACCTTTTTTGCCCCCTCCCCCAAAATTCTTTCACCGCCTTATTATCCCCAGTGCACAAAAAATAACCATATTACAATGTACATGATGATGTAGACCAACACTGATGCGAGAGCCTAACTACACAATGTAAACACTATAAAACTATAAAAGATTATTGCATGGGTCCAGTGACAATTGCAAACTACCAAATTTCTGCACCTCTTCATTTTCATTAGACTGGAGAGGTTATTCATACAGTGCTGTTAAAGGGGGGCTATAGACAAGCTAGGGGGTCTTCAGGTCTAGTATGGGTTATGTTTGACTCAACAATGATAATATTCCTCTAATGAAAGAGAATACTATTTAATGCACTGTGAGAGACCTCTATTGGCAACTTAGTGTAACTTCTGAGCTATCTATATCTCCTGCCTATAGGCTCCTTTGAAAATCACATCAGAATTTTCATTTACTGTGATATTTTCACAGAAAACGCGTAATTCATTGACCTGTGATGTTTTTGTCACCTGTGTCCTGAGAGTGGTACAAAGTTGTACAAAATTGCTTTTAGTTTTTATCAAATTTGATCTCATGAACTTTCATAAATGTTGCATTTTTATAACAATGTGTTTTTCTATATTGCGTGATAGTAAAAAGTAATATCTTTTAAAACGCAGTCTTTATCTTTTATTCTACTTATGGCAACATAAAACTGCTAGAAAAACTAGTATTTCACATTCTGTGGCTGTTACAATACAGTAGTTTGTTAGATCCATAAGGGCATCATCCTGTGGATGTGGATGGAATACATTCTCTCTGAATATTACCCACCTGTCGGAGTCAAGACCAGCGACCTCTCCATGTAAATGCAGCCTAAGGTTATAAACAAGGCCCTTGTGCTGGACCCCACAACCAACATCGAGCTTCCTCGTTGTGGGGAGGCTGTTGCCCAAGGAGCCCTGTACAGGTCTTCACCCTGATATCGCATATCTGGCTTCAACAAATGTCATATTGTCCTTGCTACTAGACGAACACAAGTAGATTGACCAAAGAGCTTGTGTTAGGCTGTTTCAATTTTAATGAAAACATTTTCCAATGCCTCTCGTAGCCTCTTCCAGGGATAGGCCACTAAAGCTTGGGTATATCAAGGGCCGAAGACCCAAGTGAGGTTCAAAGGACGGCACAGGTCTGATTTAGGGCCGTATGCCGGAGTGGGTCTGACGTGAGCATGTGTGGAATGGGTCAATTTCGATTGACAAATTGAGTGAAGGATCAATTCCAAGACCTGAATATCCAGTCACCTCATACATATTACTGGTAGGTAAAATCAGCTGTTATCAGTTCCTAGCTTTGTCATCAGATTTCAGACTTGGACACTGAGAATAAAATGTCAAGATGGATGTAGAAATTACAACAATTTATTCACATTTTTTCTACAATTACATTACACTCATAAGTAAGTTTTTACAAGAGAAGCAATTATTGCACGCGTACAGGAATGCTCGGAGGAAATTCTTTGGCGATTCAATGCTACTAGCAACTAAACTGCTAATTATATCAAAATAAATCCATACCTCTTTAAAAACCAATATTAGCACCTTGTTTTCGATTATGTACATGGGAATTTACTAGGTTTGATATAAGTTTACTTTTAACTATAGGGCGAAAATGAGCAATGAGTGAGCATAACCTTTGTTCACATTTTGACTGATTTTACACATGGTGCCATGTGTAATCAGGATTCAGGATTGCTTAGGAATAGAATGATGTAATACAACAGGAAAAATAGGGCGATTTGTAGATAAAGGTTTAAAATAAGTCCATCAAAATATCAATTAACGCAGCTGTATACAAAAACATGAAAATAACTTCACATATATAATGTTATAATGGCACAAAATGATATCAGCTTCAAGATTTGTTTGGAAATTGGGAAAACAATACAGTTATTTTGACAATTAACAAAAGTAGCACATGTGGAACAAATGGAACAATCGGTTTATAAACAAATAAAGAACGCACACTTTGAGAAAAACCCATGAGACACAACACTGTTGTCCTTTCGGTGCATTTTTATCGTGCTGATGACATTTTTTGAACTGTTATAATATTCTCCCTGTGTGCAGAATAGAAATAGGTGCGTGACACTAAGAAAACTTGCGTATCACAGACATATACAACCAAGTACGTGTACCGCATGTGCATTCTCTTCTGATATCACAATCAAATTTGGACCAGAACTCCTTCACTTAATCATTCTAATTAAGAAACGAGGACCTCATGGCAAATAATGTATATTCTTTGCAAAAGATTTTTTAACCCAAGGAATGGACTGAAAGCTTTTGTTACATCTTCCCGACGAAACATCACAACTGTAACCATTTGGACAACAGTGGACGTGATCTGAACAACAGACAGCCTGGGGCAGGGGGCAACATCCGTACTGACCAGATGCTAATTTACAACATGTGTTACCATTGGGACATTGTGATGCCCCGTCGGGGCAAACCACACCATTTGGGGGTGTGGTAGTTATTTTTTCTAACCATGGCAATAAAAGTGTTCCTTGGTTACATGTACCTGCAGCTGTATCACATGTTGTGCCATGTGGACAACAGTGAGTGTGGTCAGAACAGCAGGTCGCCTGGGGAAGCGGGCAACAGCCATATTTACCAGATGCTAGGAGACAGCATGTATTACCATCAGGGCAGGTGCCTTTTTTGTCTGGACATATTATGCTGCCGACAGCTAGTTCATGTGTTAGCCAGGGGAGAGAGATTGGAGACTTTGAACACGTCCCTTCTGATGGGTGACACGTGTAACCCTCTGGGCAACAGTGAGTGTGGTCAGAACAACACGTGGCACTTGGAAGTGGGCAACAGCCGTACTGACCAGATGCAAGTTTACAGCACGTGTTGTTATCAGGACATGTTGCACCACCACCAGGGCAAATGACACTCTTCACCTTAGATTCAGTCTTCGTGAACAAAGTGATGATCTTTCCATCCTTGAAACACGTTTCTGAACCAGCATCACACGTGTATCCTTTGGGGCAACAATGCACCTTGTCAGAACAACAGACCGCCATTGGGAGAGGACAGCATCCATAAGTGCCTCCAGACATTGGGCAACATGTGTTTCCGTCAGGGCATTCTGACTCACCGTCAGGACAAATAACTGCAGATAGTGATGCTGCTCCTGTTTTTTTCATAGCTGCAATCCTATTTAACCAGGGCAATGATAAAGCTCCATTTTCACGGCATGTGCCTGTTGACTCATCACAGGTATAACCTCTTGGGCAACAAAGGATTTTACCAGAGCAACAGACAGCCTCAGGCACGGGGCAACATCCGTATTGACCAGTTGCTAATTCACAACATGTGAAAGAATCGGGACATTTAGAAACTCCATCTGGACAAGGAACGTAGTTTACAGGTGTGGCTGGTGACTTTTCATACCATGGCATTGACAGATCTCCCTGGTTACAGGTACCCGCTGCCGTATCACAGGTTGTGCCATGTGGACAACAGTGGGTGTGGTCAGAACAGCAGGTCGCCTGGGGAAGCGGGCAACACCCATATTTACCAGATGCTAGGAGACAGCATGTATTGCCATCTGGACAGGTGCCTTGTTTATCAGGACAAATTACACTTTGAACAGAAACATTTGTTAAAACTTTAGCTAAAGCTGACCGACCAACAGATTTGGCAGATACTTTCTCAAGCCAAGGAATGGACTCCAAACCTTTGTTACATTTCCCTGACGAAACATCGCAACTATAACCATTTGGACAACAGTGGACGTGATCAGAGCAACAGACAGCCTGGGGCAGGGGGCAACATCCGTACTGACCAGATGCCAATTTACAACATGTGTTACCACTGGGACATTGCGATGCTCCATCTGGGCAAACAACTCCATTGACCGGGATAGGTGAAGCAGGGGATTTTTGAAGCCATTTTAAAGTAGAGGCACCCTTACTGCAGGTGCCAGCTGATACGTCGCAACTATAACCACTTGGACAACAGTGGACGTGATCAGAGCAACAGACAGCCTGGGGCATGGGGCAACATCCGTACTGACCAGATGCCAATTTACAACATGTGTTACCACTGGGACATTGCGATGCTCCATCTGGGCAAACAACACCATTGACCGGGATAGGTGAAGCAGGGGATTTTTGAAGCCATTTCAAAGTAGAGGCACCCTTACTGCAGGTGCCAGCTGATACATCGCAACTATAGCCACTCGGACAACAGTGGACGTGATCAGAACAACAGACAGCCTGGGGCAGGGGGCAACATCCGTACTGACCAGATGCCAATTTACAACATGTGTTACCACTGGGACATTGCGATGCTCCATCTGGGCAAACAACACCATTGACCGGGATAGGTGAAGCAGGGGATTTTTGAAGCCATTTCAACATGGAGGCTCCCTTACTGCAGGTGCCAGCTGATACGTCGCAACTATAACCACTTGGACAACAGTGGACGTGATCGGAGCAACAGACAGCCTGGGGCATGGGGCAACATCCGTACTGACCAGATGCTAATTTACAACATGTGTTACCATCGGGACATTGTGATGCCCCGTCGGGGCAAACAACACCATTTGTGGGTGTGGTAGCTATTTTTTCATACCATGGCAATGACAGATCTCCCTGGTTACAGGTACCCGCTGCCGTATCACAGGTTGTGCCATGTGGACAACAGTGAGTATGGTCAGAACAGCAGGTCGCCTGGGGAAGCGGGCAACAGCCATATTTACCAGATGCTAGGAGACAGCATGTATTGCCATCTGGACAGGTGCCTTGTTTATCAGGACAAATTACACTTTGAACAGAAACATTTGTTAAAACTTTAGCTAAAGCTGACCGACCAACAGATTTGGCAGATACTTTCTCAAGCCAAGGAATGGACTCCAAACCTTTGTTACATTTCCCTGACGAAACATCGCAACTATAACCATTTGGACAACAGTGGACGTGATCAGAGCAACAGACAGCCTGGGGCAGGGGGCAACATCCGTACTGACCAGATGCCAATTTACAACATGTGTTACTACTGGGACATTGCGATGCTCCATCTGGGCAAACAACACCATTGACCGGGATAGGTGAAGCAGGGGATTTTTGAAGCCATTTCAAAGTAGAGGCACCCTTACTGCAGGTGCTAGCTGATACATCGCAACTATAACCACTTGGACAACAGTGGATGTGATCAGAGCAACAGACAGCCTGGGGCAGGGGGCAACATCCGTATTGACCAGATGTCAGTTTACAACAAGTGTTACCACTGGGACATTGTGACACTCCATCTGGGCAAACAACACCATTGACCGGGATAGGTGAAGCAGGGGATTTTTGAAGCCATTTCAAAGTAGAGGCACCCTTACTGCAGGTGCCAGCTGATACATCGCAACTATAACCACTTGGACAACAGTGGACGTGATCAGAGCAACAGACAGCCTGGGACAGGGGGCAACATCCGTACTGACCAGATGCCAATTTACAACATGTGTTACCACTGGGACATTGCGATGCTCCATCTGGGCAAACAACTCCATTGACCGGGATAGGTGAAGCAGGGGATTTTTGAAGCCATTTTAAAGTAGAGGCACCCTTACTGCAGGTGCCAGCTGATACGTCGCAACTATAACCACTTGGACAACAGTGGAGGTGATCAGAGCAACAGACAGCCTGGGGCATGGGGCAACATCCGTACTGACCAGATGCCAATTTACAACATGTGTTACCACTGGGACATTGCGATGCTCCATCTGGGCAAACAACACCATTGACCGGGATGGGTGTGGCAGGGGATTTTTGAAGCCATTTCAACATGGAGGCTCCCTTACTGCAGGTGCCAGCTGATACGTCGCAACTATAACCACTTGGACAACAGTGGACGTGATCAGAGCAACAGACAGCCTGGGGCATGGGGCAACATCCGTATTGACCAGATGCCAATTTACAACATGTGTTACCACTGGGACATTGCGATGCTCCATCTGGGCAAACAACACCATTGACCGGGATAGGTGAAGCAGGGGATTTTTGAAGCCATTTCAAAGTAGAGGCACCCTTACTGCAGGTGCCAGCTGATACATCGCAACTATAGCCACTCGGACAACAGTGGACTTGATCGGAGCAACAGACAGCCTGGGGCAGGGGGCAACATCCGTACTGACCAGATGCTAATTTACAACATGTGTTACCATCGGGACATTGTGATGCCCCGTCGGGGCAAACAACACCATTTGTGGGTGTGGTGGGTTTTTTTTCATACCATGGCAATGACAGATCTCCCTGGTTACAGGTACCCGCTGCCGTATCACAGGTTGTGCCATGTGGACAACAGTGAGTGTGGTCAGAACAGCAGGTCGCCTGGGGAAGCGGGCAACACCCATACTTACCAGATGCTAGGAGACAGCATGTATTGCCATCTGGACAGGTGCCTTGTTTATCAGGACAAATTACACTTTGAACAGAAACATTTGTTAAAACTTTAGCTAAAGCTGACCGACCAACAGATTTGGCAGATACTTTCTCAACCCAAGGAATGGACTCCAAACCTTTGTTACATTTCCCTGATGAAACATCGCAACTATAACCATTTGGACAACAGTGGACGTGATCAGAGCAACAGACAGCCTGGGGCAGGGGGCAACATCCGTACTGACCAGATGCCAATTTACAACATGTGTTACCACTGGGACATTGCGATGCTCCATCTGGGCAAACAACACCACTGACCGGGATGGGTGAAGCAGGGGATTTTTGAAGCCATTTCAAAGTAGAGGCACCCTTACTGCAGGTGCCAGCTGATACATCGCAACTATAACCACTTGGACAACAGTGGACGTGATCAGAGCAACAGACAGCCTGGGGCATGGGGCAACATCCGTACTGACCAGATGCCAATTTACAACATGTGTTACCACTGGGACATTGCGATGCTCCATCTGGGCAAACAACACCATTGACCGGGATGGGTGAAGCAGGGGATTTTTGAAGCCATTTCAAAGTAGAGGCACCCTTACTGCAGGTGCCAGCTGATACATCGCAACTATAACCACTTGGACAACAGTGGACATGATCAGAGCAACAGACAGCCTGGGGCATGGGGCAACATCCGTATTGACCAGATGCCAATTTACAACATGTATTACCACTGGGACATTGTGATGCTCCATCTGGGCAAACAACACCATTGACCGGGATGGGTGAAGCAGGGGATTTTTGAAGCCATTTCAAAGTAGAGGCACCCTTACTGCAGGTGCCAGCTGATACATCACAACTATAACCACTTGGACAACAGTGGACGTGATCAGAGCAACAGACAGCCTGGGGCAGGGGGCAACATCCGTACTGACCAGATGCCAACTTACAGCATGTGTTACCACTGGGACATTGCGATGCTCCATCTGGGCAAACAACACCATTGACCGGGATGGGTGTGGCAGGGGATTTTTGAAGCCATTTCAACATGGAGGCTCCCTTACTGCAGGTGCCAGCTGATACGTCGCAACTATAACCACTTGGACAACAGTGGACGTGATCAGAGCAACAGACAGCCTGGGGCATGGGGCAACATCCGTATTGACCAGATGCCAATTTACAACATGTGTTACCACTGGGACATTGCGATGCTCCATCTGGGCAAACAACACCATTGACCGGGATAGGTGAAGCAGGGGATTTTTGAAGCCATTTCAAAGTAGAGGCACCCTTACTGCAGGTGCCAGCTGATACATCGCAACTATAACCACTTGGACAACAGTGGACGTGATCAGAGCAACAGACAGCCTGGGGCAGGGGGCAACATCCGTACTGACCAGATGCTAATTTACAACATGTGTTACCATCGGGACATTGTGATGCCCCGTCGGGGCAAACAACACCATTTGTGGGTGTGGTGGGTTTTTTTTCATACCATGGCAATGACAGATCTCCCTGGTTACAGGTACCCGCTGCCGTATCACAGGTTGTGCCATGTGGACAACAGTGAGTGTGGTCAGAACAGCAGGTCGCCTGGGGAAGCGGGCAACACCCATACTTACCAGATGCTAGGAGACAGCATGTATTGCCATCTGGACAGGTGCCTTGTTTATCAGGACAAATTACACTTTGAACAGAAACATTTGTTAAAACTTTAGCTAAAGCTGACCGACCAACAGATTTGGCAGATACTTTCTCAACCCAAGGAATGGACTCCAAACCTTTGTTACATTTCCCTGATGAAACATCGCAACTATAACCATTTGGACAACAGTGGACGTGATCAGAGCAACAGACAGCCTGGGGCAGGGGGCAACATCCGTACTGACCAGATGCCAATTTACAACATGTGTTACCACTGGGACATTGCGATGCTCCATCTGGGCAAACAACACCACTGACCGGGATGGGTGAAGCAGGGGATTTTTGAAGCCATTTCAAAGTAGAGGCACCCTTACTGCAGGTGCCAGCTGATACATCGCAACTATAACCACTTGGACAACAGTGGACGTGATCAGAGCAACAGACAGCCTGGGGCAGGGGGCAACATCCGTACTGACCAGATGCCAATTTACAACATGTGTTACCACTGGGACATTGCGATGCTCCATCAGGGCAAACAACACCATTGACCGGGATGGGTGAAGCAGGGGATTTTTGAAGCCATTTCAAAGTAGAGGCACCCTTACTGCAGGTGCCAGCTGATACATCACAACTATAACCACTTGGACAACAGTGGACATGATCAGAGCAACAGACAGCCTGGGGCATGGGGCAACATCCGTACTGACCAGATGCCAATTTACAACATGTGTTACCACTGGGACATTGCGATGCTCCATCTGGGCAAACAACACCATTGACCGGGATGGGTATGGCAGGGGATTTTTGAAGCCATTTCAACATGGAGGCTCCCTTACTGCAGGTGCCAGCTGATACGTCACAACTATAACCACTTGGACAACAGTGCACGTGATCAGAGCAACAGACAGCCTGGGGCATGGGGCAACATCCGTACTGACCAGATGGCAATTTACAACATGTATTACCACTGGGACATTGTGACGCTCCATCTGGACAAACAACACTGTTGACCAATGTTGTTTTTTCTTTTGGCACTGTTTGAAGCAATTCACTCGGTGGTTCTTGCATGTCTTGGTGACCTATACTCAGGGCAGGCCTTTTTTTCACTGATGCGATTGTCTCTTTGCCTTCCTGAAAATAATGCAGAGAGAATTCCGATGAATCTCCCAAGTGTCAGTTGTGGAAATGGTCCAGGCCTTTCAATTACATATTTTTCACTAGACTCTTCATTTTTCAGCCTCAATTTGGGCAGTGAACCAGATTTAGACCCCACCCCTTCCCCCTCTTTGCTCAATCGAAACAACTATAGTCTGACAAGTTACCTGGGGGATGATATTTATCTCTTACTCTCAGCTTCAAATTCTCAGTAACTGTTTTTATGAAACACCTTTTTAAGCTCCATTATGCAGTACATAGTACATTTGTTATGTAAGCCCAATATTCAGTTGGAGTCGTTGACTGTAAACAAGTCAACAGAGCTGGACTTACAGACTGACATATCAAAACTGTCATGGGCTTTCACTGCAGGTATGCAGTCGTAAATATACTTCTGTATCAATAGAATGACGACTTTGATCAGAGTAATTCGGTTTCATCAACTCACCTTCTGACACTGTCCCTTTCCAACGCAAGTGTAGCCAGTTGGGCAACAGTGAAGGTAATCAGAGCAGCAGGTGGCGTGGGGTAGGGGGCAGCAAGAGTAGGCTCCGGTGGCAGTCTTACAGCAGGTGTTTCTTTCAGGACATTGGTACTGAAAACAGATTGTACATGAAGATGAAAGATTTCTAAGGGGTAACTGCAAGAACTGGACTATTGAATTTGAGGCCATTTTCAGTACCTAAACTGTCATTATGTACAGCAGTGCTTTTGAATTCAGTCAACAGAGAGCAGCCCGACGAACAAAATGCTAAGGTTGACCATGGCAGGGAATTCTTACCACTTTCCCAGGGCACATAATGTATCCAGCCCTGGCCTTTACAGGAGACACATCTCCAACTTTCTTGAGAGACATCGGTAGACAGACGAGGTTCCCACTTGGCAGGTTATGGCACGTCTTTCCTTTTGGGCAGCAATGAATACCATCAGGACAACAGGTAGCATTCTCATATCGGCAACATAGGTATCCACCCATTTTCCCTTTGCAGCAAGTGGAGAGGTCTTGTTTACAAATCTCACCATCAGGACACCGTCTCATCTTAGTCGAAATCACATTTTTGAGTTGTTTGATGCCAGTCGTTTTTTTGACCCATGGAATTGAAACAGTTCCCTTCGAGCAGGTGCCTTTGGACGGTTGACACGTGTAACCCTCGGGGCAACAGTGGGTGTGATCAGAACAACATGTAGCTTGTGGCATTGGGCAACATCCATATTGACCTGATGCTAATTTACAGCATGTGTTACCATTTGGGCAAGATGATGAACCATCTGGACAAATTACACGTTTGACTTGTTTTATACCAGATGTTTTTATCATCCATGGAATTGAAGAAGTTCCTTTCAGGCAGTTCCCATAAGATGGATCGCAAGTGTAACCCTCTGGGCAACAGTGTATTTGATCAGAACAACACGTGGCACGTGGAAGCGGGCAACATCCGTACTGACCAGATGCAAGTTTACAGCACGTGTAATTGGTTGAACACATAGAAGTTCCATCTGGACAGACAACATTTTTAACCGTAGCTTTTGTTTTTTCCAACCAAGGCAAGGACAGTGCCCCCTGGGTACAAGAACCAGCCTTAAGGTTACAGGTGTAACCATTTGGGCAACAATGGGTAAGGTCAGGGCAACAGACAGCTTTCGGACGCGGGCAGCATCCGTAGTCACCCGAGGCTAAACGACAGCAGGTATTGCCATCAGGACAGGTTTGTTTGTTCGGGCAAATCACCACACTAACTGATGAGCTATGCTTCAACATTGGCGAAGGAGCCGGCAGGCATTGTTTTGTTTTTACGTCACAGTGATAACCCTCTGGGCAGCAATGTTCCTGATCAGTGCAACAGAGTGCTTTTTTTAAGGGACAGCAACCATAGTCACCGGATTTTAACATACAGCATGTACTGCCCTCATCACATACAGTCTCCCTGTCAGGACAAAGGATTTTGCTGCCCAGTAGTTTTTCAGGCACAACAGACTCTGCAGGGATTTTCTTGGCCATTGGAACAAACAGAGCACCCTTGTTACATGTGGATTGAGCCGTGTCACATGTGTACCCATTTGGACAACAATGGATATGATCGTCACAACATGTTGCACTGGGCAGTGGGCAGCATCCATATTTTCCCGAAGCCAGCTTGCAGCATGTGCTATCAGTGGGGCAAGTCCCCTGACCATCTGGGCAAACAACATCAGCAAACTTTGCGGCAAACTTCTTTAGCAGAGGAAACGTCATGTCACCATTCACGCATGCACCCGACTTGATGTCGCATTTCTGCTCATGGGGGCAGCAGTGAATGTGGTCCGGGCAACAGTTTGCATTGGGCATTGGACAACATCCATATGCTCCAGTCGACATCTGGCAACATGTTGTATCATCGGGGCACACCTGCTTTCCATCCGGACAGTGCACTCCCTTCACAATGGTATCAGTCCTTCGTATAACAACTATGGGAAGTGTCGATTGTGACTGAAAAGACATAAAGTACAAATGCCCTTAAAGCTAGGCCAAGCAAGTTATGACAATAGATTCATGCACTTGATTGGGAACAACGTTTACGAAGACGTCGGGTCACGTCACGTTACAGTAATGTAAAACCGTCAGAGCTGCAATGCGTTGTGACATGACCAACACTATGCGAATGTTGTTCCCAATCTAGTGCATGAATCAAAACATATCATGATACAGGGGTCAAACAGATGTCGACAGACATCAGATGTCGACGGACAGACATTAAAACAAATGTTTTAATCAACATGACTGACCTCATATTTTTGGCACTCTTGGTCATAGCAACTGTGACCTTCAGGACAGCATATGTAATCATATTCCCCAACCTGGCAGCAGGTAGCCCCAAATGAACAGTTAGTACCATCTGGACAGATGATTTTGTGTTGAACAATTTCCGTCATCGGAATCGGCATCATATTCTTTGAGCAAGTTGCATTTGATGGATGACACTTGTAACCGTCAGGGCAGCAATGGACGCCGTCAGAACAGCATGTGGCATTTGGAAGTGGGCAGCAGCTGTATTGGCTGGAGGCTAGTTTACAGCACGAGTAATCGCCTGGACAAGAGGTCAAGCCATCTGGGCAGGTAATGCTCATTACCGGTTTAGTCTCATTTCTCCAAGGGATGTGATAAGAGCCGTCAGTACAAGTGCCTAGCGACTGATGACACGTGAATCCTTCAGGACAACAATGGCGGCGGTCAGAACAACATACGGCATTTGGAAACGGGCAACAACCGTATAGCCGAGAGCCTTGCTGGCAACAAGTGTTATTGTCCGGACACTTTCCCTCAAGACATCTAACATCCTTTGCTTTGGCTTGTATCTTCTTCACCCATTTCACAGAAATTAAACCTTTGTTGCAAGAACCTGACTGAACATCACAAGTGTAACCCTGCGGGCAGCAGTGGACGTTATCAGAGCAGCACATGGCATCAGGCAGGGGACAGCAACCATAATCGCCAGATGCGAGTTTGCAGCACGTGTTACCGTCAGGGCAATCTGACTTCTTGTCCAGGCAAACAACGCTCTCTACCTTGAAGAAGAGAAATTCTCCAATCAGGAAACTGGTTTTCAAATGGTTACAACTACTGAGCTTTAAAACGTTCCGTGTCAACTGTAATCTTGTTTTAATTGAACAGACCACAGAATGGAAAGGAAGCCAAAGTTCAAGGCTTGATTTTTGCAGTCTTCCCCCAAACTATTGTTCCAGTTCAGACCTACGTTTGGTCTAAAGTGAACAGCCACCTTCATCTTTTGGAGTGGTTTTTGTTGTGTTTCTAATTCACTGCACTGTTTGCAGCCAGATCTGGAAATTACACCACAGGTGGACATCTCGTCTCTCATTTCCATCAAGAGGGTGAGGTTCAATTCCGTGAACAACATATACAGTTGACACCGAAAGTTTTACATGTTAGTTGAAAAACCACTCAAAAGCTAGTCACTCATTGAATTTTTGTTTCTCTTATTCTGGAATACTATGTAACAGATGACATGCATGTAGGTGTAGCCAAGAGCGCAAACGACTGGCCCTCGGGAAAAATTGTCTGAACTGACATGAATGACCAGCAAAAGCTGAAATACATCTTGGAATTTACTGGGAAAAGCACTTTTAATTTGGTAAATGCCCCTCCCCCCCTCTGGATATCCTGGCTACAACTATGGATGAATATCTGTAACACCAGGAATTTACCTTGGAATCCTTTGACAGTGATGTCAGGCGAATTGGATAAACTTGATTTGGCTTCTCGCAGTGCTGTGATGTAAGATTACAGTGAGTACCCCCTGGGCAGCAATGCTGCTTATCTTTACAGCAAGTAGCCTGGAAATTTAAAAGAGCATAATGTTGACGTGTTGATTTCCATTGTCATCTGTTTGGAAATAAAAAGCATGTCCTATGTAATTTTGGAGGGGCTACACAGCTCTGAGGGACCCAATCAAACTTAAAGGCCCATGGTTCATCAAAAATTTGAAATTTGAAATTGAATATGAGATTTTTCAATGAATCAAGTACACACTTAACATAAACTTTAACATTGCTTTTGTATGCGCCAAATATAGATAAATTCTAATCACCTAAGGTTAAGTTTTAATTGCTTTGACAAGTCTGGTGTATTGTTCTCAAACTCAAATTCTTTCATTAAAAAATGTCGAAGACCTGGTCACGACACATGTGACTCTCAGCTGATCAGGACACTTAAGCTAGGTCAAGTGTCAGAGGGTAAATCATCGGTTCACCCACCTTTTAGTTTAGGTAGATAAATAGCACCAATTTGTCTAACTGAGTCACAAGCATTCATTGAATTCGGACAGGATTCAACTTTTTGGGTCAAACTAATGCCGACATGATAACGACATTATGTCCGACTGGATAAAGATATAATGTAAGGAAGTACTAGACTGAGGCCCAAAGCCCGTAAAGTGCCATTCAAGAGTAGACTAGATTGTCAATGATGAAGTCATACTTTGCAGTACACAATTACAGGAAAATATACTGACTTTTTATAAAACTGTAGGCCTACTTGTCAATCAAGCTTGAATTAAAACATAAGTTAAATAATGGAATTGAGTAGAAAATAAAATAAAGGTTTCCAAAACTTACATTCTTGAAAGGACAGCAACTCCATCCTCCAGTTTTCACCTCACAGCACGTGTCATCGTTTTGGCACTCTAGTCCAGACTTGCACATCTGTTTTGATAATGATGGCGGGAGCTGATGATGCGGCTGGAACAACAGAGGTCCAGCTGAGACTGATGCAAGGAGGGCCAAAGAGACCAACGATGACAACAGCATCTGAAGAAAAAAACATGTGAAGTAATGTAGCATTTGGCGGGTTTCCTAGCGGCTGCCCGGTATAAACTATTGCATACATTTTGTTTTAGTTCCACCTGCATGACCTGACAGGGATGTCCTCTAACATGCACAGATCGATGGGAGTGGGGGGGGGGGGGGGGTTATGAAAACCAAAACTATTCTCAAATGTATGGCTAGGCCCCCTGTTAAAGAGACTGAACAGAGATTCTGACTTGGGACTGTAGACTGACGAGCATCCTCATTTCAGTTTTTCAGGGCTACTTGATGACTTTACATCAGCAAAAGAACTGCAAAAAATGTTGCATATGGTGAAAGGGTTTCAATCAAACGTTTAGATCAGAAGACTTACCATGAATTGATGAGGAAAGAGCCAAAAATCACGAGTATTTGCAGTAAATTTAGAAATGATGTGCAGCCGGCATTTTGTCCAAACCAGGTCAAGTCACATGATCTGGGATCCCATGACTAGGGAGCATTAAGTATTTTGTAGATTTTAATTGACCTACGCCTGATAAGCTCAAAAACAGGTCACCCTTTAAACTAGATTATTAGAATACTATGTGAAATGGTTTTCGTAAGATAAAAGAATGACAAGATAATGAATTAATTTTGATGATTTGAACATATAAATGCAGTAGGTATGAGATAATAAGGTATGTTCCCTAAATTATAAATCTGGGATTTCCCCTTATCTCATCTGTATATTATTGTCCTACGGTGGCACATTGGGAACATCACCCTTTGAAGAACTTTTGAGAAATGGTCAACATTATAACAGAAATAAGCCTGAGCTGGGTATCCTGATCGTCGTTCAGGGCGACAGGAAGAGGCCGGTCCACTGCGTTCTGATCTGACCGTAGGCCTAGGGTCCTGACCGTAGGCCTACTGTTGTACTGTCACCCCCCCCCCCCCAGGTAATTCACGTTCCTTTTCTGCGCTCACGAGTTGCCAGAAAAACCACAAACGAGAATAAAAGATTTAGAAGATGGATAGGGATTTTGTATCTGAATTGAAACACATTCCCATGTTCTTGTCGTGTTTTTGGAACAGGGAACAGGCCCAGAATCAAACAGAACGTTGCAGGACACCACTTGCCTAAAATTGGTACAGATATTCAGACAACACTACAGGAGGCAATGCATCACATTGAACAGCAGCTTTCATGAGGAAAGTAATATCATTGTGTGCTATACGGAAACCTTTCTCAAAACCACAGCATTTTCCTTTACCTTACATAGTCACTGTTTTGTTTCACAACCATGTCTACCTTCAAGACTATGCTACTCAGGGTAAGAACCCAAGATGATCAAGTGAAGTCAGTACTCGAAAGAAGAATAAAATCTAACACGTCATAGTTTTGAAAAAACTTTATTTTCTTTGCTAGACACTGGACACTGGTACATGTCTACTATAGATATTACAATAATACAATATTGTACAGAAATGTAAACATAGCACAAATTGAAAAAACAACAGCTGGAAACCTAACCACATACATAGAATATTTGGTACGATAATTTCATCACAACACTAAATTTCATGTGTAGCACTTCACCAGCTATCTACTCAAAAACTGTACGAAAAAAACGTGGTATGGTACATGTATCTTTACAGAAGGTCACCGGTACACCTACTTTTCAATAGAAAACATAGGGAGGAAATGTCCACGTTTTTTCACTGACAAATGTCCGAAACAACTCTGGAAGTTAACAATATACAAGTATCATCAACATAATCAATCTACCAATTACCTATTATGCAAAGTTAAACATGACTGGATTTGTACAAGTTCGTGGGTCAAGCTTTACTCGAAGCAAAGGATGGTCAAAGAACAGAAACAGGTAATTTTTGGTTATTTTCAGTAATGCGAGTTATGTTGTGGAGGTGGTAGCAAATTGTTTTGAACAATAAGCGAGTCCATGATTATCACTTACTCATAAAGTGTCTGAAATGAAGCAGTGGCAGTACAAACCAAGTGGTGAAGTGTGCCAGCCATGTTCATGTGGCGAGTTAGAAAACTCCTGAATTTAATATTTCAATTTCATAACAGCAATACACACATGCCAATATGCCTGTCTGTGCTTGTACCGGAGTGTGTCCCCTGCCTTCTTTTTCCTTTGAAGTGGATACGAGTGGAGTATTTTCCTCCAGAAGATTCCGTAGGTTGGTTTGGTTTATTTTTGAAATGCAGCATCCTTTGCTGTTAGTTAGGCAAATGGATGCACATACACATTGACAACCTTGAACTCGCTTATTTGTAACCAGTACACTTGATCAACACAAGGAAAAAATACATGTTTACAGAATCAGAAACATGGAGCATTTTTTTCTAACAATATCCACAATTTTTATCACAGACTAATATCGTCTTACAGCGTCAGCTGGTAAAGGCCGGTGACGTGCAGCTTCAGTATATCCGGGTTTTTCAACGGCACCGACAGGTGCATGACATTCCAGGCTTGGCCGTTGACTGGGCTGGAGGATGCAAAAGACATTGGGGTGCAGTCTTCACCGGCAAGAGCTCCTAAAAATTAAGCACACGTAGATTATAATTTGATTCAAGCTACTTTAAGCTACTTCAAGGACTACTGCCTTCTTTAGACAGCAAGCATAGCTATCCAGACAGATTGTGTGCAAGTTGAAAACAGGTCACTTTCACAGCAACAGGGACAAAAAGGCCATTGATCGAAGTCTAATTCCACGCAAACATTTCAAAAATGCTACAAACCTGCAACAGCAGGCATAACCTGTGGGTTAGCCTGGGCCTGGTAGATGAGAAGGTTCCCAGCTAAGCAGACAGGCTGCACATATTGACCACTGTTCATTTCAGTGAGCATGGAAGAGTTGTTGCTGGCGAAGCCACTAACTTTGTTACAGACAGGGCTTCCGTCCTGTTGTACGATGACTTGGACCAACTGGGAGGCAGCTTCCTTGTATTCTGTGGTGATCTGTAGAGGAATATAGAAAGAATACATTTTTGTGCCAGGAATAGTTGGAAGTCGGGGCACCAGTGTACAATCGGAAAATTACGTTCAAGTACTAAATGATTGACACCTTACAGATATATGGTTGAAAATTGTGCTCGGTCAAGGATTGGAACATTGCGGTCTCAGAAACATCAATGGTGGTTGATAAGTTGGTCAACACTGGGTGTCAGCGTGGTGCATGAGTTTTCATCATAGACCAGGAGGACCCCTTAAGTCGGGATGGATTCCAAATCTCTCCAGTACCAAGAACTGTTAAAATCGGTTTCTATTTCTGTTTTCTTAAAACCGTTATGTTGCTGGAACCAGTCCTGCATCACTTAATCATCAACTTGAGCTATCGCTATGGAAACTGATCCTACATGTACCTCAATTCCCATTTCCTTGGCGAAGACGGGGGCATTCACAAGGTTGAGGAATCCATTGCATTGTAACCTGAGTAACCCAGCTAGTACAGCTGCTCCTAGGTAAGAACCGGACTTGTCCAATCCAGGACCTGAAACAGTGCAAGCAAATATAAACTCGTTCGGGGAACAATAGAACACTTTTTTTATCAAGACGCATCCCTGATTTTATAATGTAATGCTCAAGAAAGAGACACTCTCCTGGGAAACTGAAATAAGAGATAACTAGTCCCCTTGAAACGAATTCTGAGGAAGATGTGTCATGTTTGCAAGAAAAATTAAAGATTTGTTCTCACAGTCAAGAACACTTTGTCACCCAGATCAAGTAACAAGACAAATTCCCTACAGATTTTGAACCTACCTTTTAAGGTCAAGGGTCACTGATCATGGAGACTAATTGATTTGGTCAACCGATATTGTCCACTCACGATATCTCCAACAATATGATGTTGACCCAATAACCTACCTTGTGATATAACCTTGACCTTAGTGTTGCTGTTCATGCCACTTCCTGACATCGTTGCCAAAACTGCTCCCATGGCTGTCCCACACTGAACCCAAGGTTTCGTGTCAGCACTCAAGGCATTGGTCATAGCTTGGGCATTGATCTGGAAAAAGAAATGGACATTACAAATCTTTTAAGAAAGAGAAAGACAACTTCCTTGGCCAGTAGGCAGATGGGTGTTTAAGACGTTGATTAACGTTGATGGGACTAAGCCCACATTTTTAAGAGTAAAATGGTGAAGTGCTCCCAAAACATATTTAAAAATATTTCTCAAAATATTCAAAAGGACTTATACTTACAGCACCAAATAAACTTTTCCCCTGAACACCGGCAACAAACTGCTCAGCAATCTCCTCTGCTACTCGAGCCTGGGCCTCGACAGTGCTGGCACCGAGATGTGGGGTACACACTATCAGTGGGTGTTGAGTTAGTTTCGTATTCGTCGGTGGTTCCTGAAAAAACAAAATTATAATGGTCTTGTTATTAATAAATTTTTGCAGATGCTGTAACACTGTTAAATTTCCCAACCAATGTCAGACAGAAAAAAAGCACGAGATGAATGCTTCGGATTCTGGCCTACTGACCTCGACAAACACATCCAAGGCTGCCCCTCCGCAGAATCCCTGTTCGAGAGCCTGGAGGAGACCTTCCTCATCAATGATACCGCCACGTGCCACGTTGATAAGACGGACGTTCTTTTTGCACTTCTTGAGAACTTCAAGATTTATGAGATCTGAAACGACAACAAAGACATCGTTGAATTCTAATTTAATGAACTTAAAGGGGACTTCGCACAACCAGTGAGTCAGCCCACTTTTAAATTAGAATTGTTTCGGGTGGTGGAAAATTAACCGCAATAGGGCCCGCAATAGGGTTCCATTCAGAAACTCTAGTGTGACTTGATGGAATGCATCAATTGTTCTGAGACTGGTATCAACTGAGCCCAGGGAAGAGCATTATATTGATCGTTTGAAATTTGCTTTAACTGGGAACAAAATCTGAACCTGCGGTGAACTGCCATCCCCTACATGCATATCCATGCATAATCTGGATTCTCGGGCCGACAACACCAATATTCTCCCACGGTTGAACTTACTTCTGGTTTGTGGAATGAGGGGGGTGTGCACGGTGATATAATCAGCTTTAGGCCAAAGGTCATCCAGGGGCATCCATTCTGTGTCGAATGTGGCAGAAACTTCCGCAGGAATGATGGGGTCATAACCAATTGTCTTAAAGAAAAAGAATCTGTTTAATAAATATCGTAGGCGCCTCCAAGCTATCACTAGTATCAGGTCGTATCATCTCCCCAAGTTAAGATGTGGAGTTTATATTCTTAAACGCTGTTGAAAGATGGGGATAAAAATGCGTTTCCAAGCCATCAATATCTTGTGCCTTACCGTCATTCCAAATGCTTGCATTCGTGTGGCAACCTCTTTACCGATGCGCCCAAGTCCTATAATGGCTAGTGTCTTTCCGTAGACTTCATTTCCCATGAACTTCTTTCGGTCCCACTTCCCTTGTCGCATGGTCTCATGGCCCTGGGGAATGTGACGGCTGACAGCCATGATCATGGAACATGTGTGTTCAGCGGCACTGAGAGTGTTGCCGCCTGGAGTGCTGAAATTGGAAGACATGGCTGTAAAAAGTGTAATGCACCCCCGAACAAGATTGCTGTGGCCTGCATTATGATCACAATATCGCAATCGAAAAATAGGATTCTGCCAAGTACCCAGCTTCATATGTACAAGGATTTTTGATGGCCTTCGTAGAGAAGAAATCTTTCTTACTTCATCACAATGACACCCCTCTTGGTTGCGGCATTACAGTCGATGTTGTCGACCCCGGTACCAGCACGCCCGATGATCTTCAACCTTGTTCCTGCCTCAATAACATCAGATGTGACCTTGGTTGCCGAGCGTACAATGAGGCCATCATATTTCTGAAAAGAGGACAAACAATTTCCAAATAGAAGATTTTGGCATTTGTTAGATGGGTCGGTTTCAGTGTGATACATCATGTGGTGCCACATGGTGGAGAGCTTGGGTACTATTCTCCTCTCAGCCAATCTAGCGCCCAAGTTGACTGACATAATTTCAATATTTTTTTATCACATACTTGTTATCAAGTATCGAATATTTGCCTTTGTTTTAAGTTTCAGAGAAATCAATGATGAAGGGACTTTGGTCTGGACTTTACACCCTGGGTCAAAAGTAAGTGCATTCAATTGCTTTTCTCTCCAGTCCCCAAATGATTTCTTAGAGGTGCATCAGGCTTGTCAGCTGCGTCTGAAATTTTGTATACAACTTATAAAGGCAAAGCACAATGACCTCTTGTGGTGCACTTTATTCAGAGGATCAAAGCTAGTTTGCTTTTATGTTAGCTAATATTAGTAAGCCAATATAACCACATTTCTTTATAATCCTGGTTATTATGCAACATGATAATGTCATGATGTAAGCAATTCATGCAGTTTTGAATAATATGACAGACTTTCTTCATAATAGTATGCTCTCCACACATGGTAGGCCTATATGGTATGTGAAGTAAACAATTAGTATTTGAAGAACTGAATATCTCATTAAATTGGAGTACATGCTATGACATCATAGACCCAATTTTTTTTAATAAGCCTCGCTAAATCTCTAACTTTGAGTGACTGCTCATAACTTTTCAATTTTTGAGATATTTTCATGAAATAAAAGGCATATTATCGCATTGTTTTTGGTCTTTTAAATGAAGAATAAAAGACAACTTGGCATTTTCATTGTGCTTACCCTTTAAATGTAGCCTAGGCCTATATTGTTTATCAAAAAATGTCAAGTACAATGTATTTCGGATCATGGAGGTATATTATATCAAGGATAACAATGTTCGGATAGAGACTATATCCCCCCTCTCCCACCCACCAACTACTCGCCATCAATCATTGACATTGTGTGCTAGCCAACTGCTTCTTCGGTCAACTGCCATGATGGCATCATCCTAACTATATACCCCCCCCCCCCCACCGAGTCTTCTCGCTCACCAGCCCTATTTAACGAAGAGCTCCCTATCAAGGCCTGAGCCTTCCTCATATTATCAAGGATAACAATGTTCGGATAGAGAAAAGTGTAAATTAGATCTTGGATTCTTCTTCTAAACAGCTAGGCTATCAAGCTTTAAAAGAAATTTGGTGAAAGTTATTCAATTACATGTAATTTTGTAACCTGTTATTTTTTAATTTTATTTAGGTCAGGGGAAAAGTTGCACATGCATTTGAGTTGCTGCCTGGAAATACCCCAGATGTTCAGGGAGCATTCATTGCATCTGAAATATGCAATGAATGCGCCCTAACCCGATTATCCAAGACCACTATTGCCCAACACAAATGCACTTTTATCTCACTAAAAAAGGAAATTGTAGCATAACAGTTATATCGAACACTGAAAATGGAACAAAATCTACAAAATAATACCCACTGGAATTTCTGACAACAACTGCTCCTTGGTCAGTTTTGTGTTTTTGAGCACTTCGATTCCGTTGGTTTGGAGAATTTCCACACATTTTGGTGCAACTTCATCACTGATCAGAACTCTCTTCAAATTAAACGCCATGTTCGCCAAAAATCGGTTCAGTTTGAGAATAGAAATGTCGATCGGTAGCTGTTATATAAAAGAACAGAGAATATCTGACCGATATCGTCGAAAAATCGAGTGAAATTGGCTGGTTATTAATTTTTGAGCAACTCAAACTCAACTTCACCACGCACCGGCACAGTGTCAAAGGTCAAGGTTTCCGGGAGAAATGCGCCACCTTTTAACCAATTAGTGAATCCTTCGATTCCTTTGGCGAACTGACGTCCGACAATTAGAGTACCTGCAATGCAGTGCCATTTCTGTGTAAACAGATCTATTTTGGGACGAAACTCAGTCCCTCACAAACTTTGGTCGATTCCGAGAGAACATCTCATCTCATTTAGCCAATTGTACATGTGTTTCGCATAGTCGCACACCACATGATCTTTTGTACTTTGTGCCTATATCAAGGTTTGTTTGGGCCCGCAATGTGACAATGTGAAATGTCCTGATCCTGAGTCCTGGTGTTGTAAAACTAAAAGGGTCTATAAGTTAAGGTTGTGACAATGTCTCGGGCCGTGAAGTAGATAGACCCTCGTACGCTTCTTCTCATTGTCCACCAAAAAGATAATTCTGAATGTGTATCAGTGTAATGTGATTGGCGTCGGAGGCCCCTTTGAGAAGGAGGGGGGGGGTCAGCCAGTAAAATCACGGGCTGTGGTTATTGCGAGGGGTGGTGCGGTAGAGTATCGCCAACAACGTTGATATGATTACTCATCGTTTCAGCGGGCTTGACTTGGGACATCCAGTGACGCAGCAAAAAGTAGCGACGGTACAGCCAGAAGTAGCAACAACTCACAAAACTGGATCCTTGTCTGACTGGTTACTCTGGACCAGCATCTGAGGATATTTTGGCACCATGGCTGATAATCATTCGCTCAGATTGAAAAAAGAAGTGAAAAGCTATCTCCAGGAAACATTTACTGCCCGTTTCCACTGTGAGGTAACCAAAGAAAGTCATGTCAGCCCAAAAACTAAATCATCATCATCATCATCATCATGAGCATGTAGATGGATGTATATATTTTGTATACACAACCTACACATTGTGACATGCATGTATTGTATGCATGCGTAGCTGACTATGCATGTACGTAGGCCTAGCTTGCCACACAACCAGTCGCCAGTCATTTGGTTGTGGAGAAGTGATGTCAAACAAAGATGATTGAGTCGAAAGAAGTACGTGTCAACTGCCTGAAGAAGGCCCCTACTAGACTAAACCCTATCATTTTTATTGATGACATTCAAGACTGTACCCATAGCATAGAAGCATGTCGTGGCATTATATCTAGTATGAAAAATGTGGTGATACTGTGCAGGGGCTGCACCAGTAGTTAGGAATTGTCACTAGATCATCCAAAGTCACAACCAGAATGCTGATACAAAGGATGATCTGTTTGCTTTGCAGGTGCCACAGCCAGATGAATATCATCAAGTGCCACCTACCAAGAAACGGAAAAAGAAAGTCAGAACAGATGAAGTTTCGGAGCTGAAGAGATTCAAGCTGTTATTGAGTGTCTTGACAACACCGCCACTTTACACAACGCTCCGAATCAACCCTTTGATATATTCCAAAGAACAAATCAAAATGAGGGTCGAGGTGCAGCTTCATAAGGTTGGTTTATTGCCATCGAGGGAAATTGTCCTTTACAGTACAAACTTGGAGGAAATCATTGCAGCTCTGGTTTCACAGTACAGTCGAACCTCTCTTAGCAGGACACTCTCCATTTATTACGGACAGAGGTTTTGGTCACAAATTGGCAATTTCTATACTACTTTACTCCTGTAATCAGGGAATTAAATTAAATGGTAGTTTCCATTCTATTTGACCTCTCCAATCAGGAACCTCTCTATTAAGGACGGCACTTGTCAATCTCGAGGATGTCCTTAGTAGAGAGATTCTGCAGTTCTAGGAAAGTGAAGATAGTTATCCTACAGCTTTGCATTTCTAGAAGTAGTAAGTACCGAAATCTAAACCAAGCTGATTTCTTTCACTCTTCAGATGTACAAAAACAGAGTCCTTGATCCCCCTGAGGTTGTATACCATCCAAGAATACCAGATTTACTGATCATGAAGAACAGAGGGCCAATAACCTCACTTCCTAGGGTAAGTTGGGAATAACTACTGAACTGAGACCTTGGCATGACTGAAGATGTCAGGATTGCTTGACCTGGCATAGGCACCAAGTACAAGGAACTTAAATTTCAAATTTCATCCCAAGGACTAACTGATTTGGGGTTAAGTGTTTTGCTCAAGCTAAACAACATTTGAAGAGGGAAGCTGGGCCTCAATACCATCTTTACAATTTTACTGTAACATCAGGCCTCCATCTCCTGTTATGCTGAGACCGAGTGTTGCAATGTCCCGATGTAATAGTTTTGCATGGTCCTCAACATAGATTTGGTTTCATTTGCAGTATCCAAAGGAAGTTGTAGTAGATCTCATGTGTGGTATGGCCGTCCTCAGAGGTGCAGATATCTATGCCCAGGGCATAATGGCTGCATCCGCAAGTAAGTCACTTTATTTCAACTTCAAGTCACACAATGGTCTATGTTACCTCACTTCGCATCGTAACATAAGGCCTAAAAAAATTTCTTTTTGAAGGCTTTGAGAATTTTGTATAGTGAACGTAATATCTGATATAAGAGTTCGTTTTTTTACTTTTTTCTATTTCAGCAATGAATGAAAATGATATGGTTTCGGTGTTTGCTGATATTGACGGTCAGTGCAGAAAGGGGCTAATGACGCAGTTTCAGGGGAGAAAGCTCTTCGTTGGAAATGGGAAGGCTATGCTGAGCAGGAAAAAACTATTTCATGGACGAGATGTCCAGGTTAGGTCAGTATCAGAAAATAATATGGAAAGATTATTTTGAGTTATGTAGTCTTAGTTCTCTCGTTTGGTTTATCTAAATGAGGGTACTATGCAGGGATGGTTGTAGTATTATATATAAGGTCAAGGGTGGATCCAGGACTCCGGGAAGGAGGGGTTACATGACCCTCACTTTTCTGAACTTCATAGTCAAACTCTTTTTTTCTCTTCAAGATGTTGAAATTTCAAAGATTTTTTGGTATGATTCTTCTTCACCTGATAATATTTTTGTAATTTTCTTGTTGTTTGCAGTGGTCTGGCTATCCGAATGACCTGCGCTCTCTACGATGCACCGAGCTTGTCTGAGTTCATGACAGGGGATGTGTTCCCTCAAAATCTACCATCGGTAGTCTGCACCCATGTCCTCGACCCACAGCCTGGCGAGACCATCTTGGACATGTGCGCTGCCCCGGGAGGCAAGACGACACATATTGCCACTCTCATGCAAAACAAGGTATTGATATGATGCATCAGGTCAAGTCTTGAAAGATTTGATAATCCATGTAATTTATATATGGTGCTTCCCTAAAAGTGATATACATGATGGAAATGATCATCCAGATGGAGACTGTCACAAACCTCGGCCATTTTCCCTTCAACAAGTCACCAATTGATGATCGTACAAGTACATGTGTAATCGCAAAAACAAATAGATGGTTTAAATTTTACAGTTTAGAGCAATGAAAATGGCTTTCAAACTTCTATTGTTTAAATTGCAGGGTAGAGTAGTTGCGATAGACCGATCTGATGAGAAGGTCGAGAAGATCAAAAGAAATGCCAGCTTCTGGAATCTTCGCATCATTGACACTTACAAGTTTGACAGCACAACTTTATATAGAAAAGATGCAGGTAGGTGTCCCACTGGCATGTGGATTGCATTGTCTCTAAAGCGTCCCACATTCAAGCGATTTGAATCACTGCTACCTGCAGTCATGATCCCATGCAACAAAACTCGCTCGTTTGCAATGGTCATTGCAGGCGTCTGCGACAGCAATCAGTGATCACAGCAACATGTAAATAGTATCAAACCCAGCCATCAACAGCGTAAACTTTTCTGTAAGTGCACTTTTCTGTTTCAGTACTTGGTCCTGCCCCTCCATACCCACAGAACACCTTCGACAGAATTCTACTCGATGGCCCGTGCAGCGCACTCGGCCAACGGCCCTGTTTGGCCAACTACATGAAACTGAGTGAAGTGAAATCCTTCCCAGTCTTACAGAGAAAGCTATTCCGAAATGTGAGTGTTAAGATGTGAACTTAATGGCTTGTGTTTGCCTTTATGATGCAGCAATATTGTGAGCGAGTTACATTTGTCACTATGCCAACAACCCCAATTTGCCCCAAAACTGCATTGGCACCCAATTTTACCTTGATTGAGATATACTCTGGATAAGAACTCCAAGTGCAGAGCGGAGGCTGAAGAAGAAGAAACTGTGGATTTAAAATGAACTCAACTCTTCTTCTACTCCAGGCTGTTGAACTACTCCGTGAAGGTGGTACCCTCGTGTACAGTACGTGTACGATACCTATGCAGGAGAATGAATGCCTTGTGCAGTGGGCTCTGGAGGAATTTCCAAATCTACAACTA
Organism: Lineus longissimus; assembly: GCF_910592395.1. Classification (NCBI taxonomy): domain Eukaryota; kingdom Metazoa; phylum Nemertea; class Pilidiophora; order Heteronemertea; family Lineidae; genus Lineus; species Lineus longissimus. Next base: position 4,144,640 of record NC_088323.1, on the reverse strand, counting down.
TCTGAACAGGTCAGTCCTGCTTTATTATAGTGATTTTGACGAGGAAATTTACCTTGATAACCAATGCCAATTTAAAGAGCTGTTGTTCCTCTCCGGAATTGATTTCTACAGAAAACACAGCACATGTCTTTCTTTTTTGGATGTCAGTGGTACTGTTTAAGTTGGGTGTTCCAAGGCCTTTCAGTGGTGGTCATGACCTATTTATCATACAAGGAGGGATTTTCATTTAAGAGATATCGTGAAATTTCCTGCGTGTATCGACTCTGTGAAAAAAGACTCAAATTTCAAATTTTAGGTTCCACACGTTGGCGCTCAGGGTTACCCTGGCAGCCGCCTCGATGAGGATAATCTACCATATTTACAGCGCTTTGATCCATCTGTCGACGTTGACCCAGATACCATGCATGGGCTTCGACCAGAGCCAGCAAAAAATCCTGCCTACATGGGCGGTGGTGCTGCAGCTGCCGCTAAATACGAGCAATCACAGGACGACGGAGCGTCGTGGGCGACTGCCGATGTAACAGAGCAAGTCGCCCCCAGTGGCGAGTGTACCTGCCAATCTGTGTTAGTCGACACTGGCTGTCCACAACATTCTGTCAACCTTTACACAAATTTCAGTGCAGATTCGGGAACAGCAAAACCCGATGAAGAAATGAAGACAGATTCAACAAGTGGTGAAATTGACTTGAGAAATTGTGAGACAGACACCATAGGATTTTTCATTGCCAAGTTTATCAAAACGTGGTGGCAATGAGTCTCGACTGTTTGAACTGAAGATTAACCCTATATTGTCAGAAGCCTTACTATTTCAAAGTGTCTGTTAGTGTTAAGAATGATAGAGTGGAATGTATATCCTGTGGGAATTAATTACATTGAGATCATATCAGATATACTAAAGTAAGGTTGTCATTGTTAATGCTAATTTTAGCCTTCTGATAAGAGAACATTTCAGCTCCTACTTTCAGATAATATGAAAGAAAGACAATTCCTTGCTTTTGTCGTCGTTTTGTTTCCTTCCTCGTGAGGCAATTATTTCATGACGTCATGAGCCATTGACCATTCACACAAGTAGATTTATTCACACCGGCGCCACTGAACTGCGGGTGTGGGACATCATCATGTATTTAAAAAACGTCTGCTAGGACATACACTACAGTTGTGCGAGTTCACTAGAGCTTGCTCTTTACATATTACTCCTACGTCATATCGAGAGGTGGTGGATATCGAAAACCACTGGTGCCTAGATGCCATATTGAGAAAAAATAGCCGAGATGACCCCATGTTTTCACATCAAATAAAGAAACTAGATGCATTTGGCTATCTGAAGGTGGTAATAACTGATTCCGGGCGTTCGAGTACTACCGAGGATGATTGTTCGAATCGGCAGCTGGTATTTTCAAGGATACATTGGGGCAAAAAAGTATTAGTGTCGGCCTTCCCCCAATGCATAGGTTAGGAGTAGGACTAATTCTTCAGGTGACTAAATTTACTTTCACACCGGGCCTGTCTTCGGTTGAGCTCACGGCAAATTAACGGCAATGCGGGAGCGTTTTTTAAGGTTTACAAAAACGACAACCACAACTCAAGTTGGCAAAACTAGAAAATTATGACATAAAACCGCTCGATTAATCATCATTTGTTCAATAATGACGTGATCAAAGGCGGTGATAATAGTAACGGATGGCAGAGGAAGGTGCAGCCGCGATGTCGGATGAGGAAGATCACGTTGATCCTCGCATTCAGGTGAGATAGCGAGCCAAATGTCCAGCTGTCATTTTCATTTTTTGAGATTTTTGCATGCAAATGCTGTGATGGCTGTAGCAGTGTAAAAAGGTAGGCTAGAATAGAATGAACTGTGACCAGTTCCAGCTGGCCTTGCCCTCTCATGAGTCTCTCTGTCATCTTGTCAAGCTGACCTTCTGAAACCGACTGTTTGACTTGTCTGATTTGCCATGCAGATCGAGTGGATTGAATCGCCTGGGATGATCTTATTCTTGATTCAAACCATCATCAATGGCCATGGGATTATCGGAGCACTTTCCTTGACCTTGACTCGAGAGTGCTATCATTGGGGAATGAATCATTGAATGCCAGCATATTTCTCGTCTAAGTCACATTAAATGTCTCTTCTCTCTAATTTTCAGATCGAACTTGACAACCTGAATGGAGCATCAGAGGTGATCAACCACCTGGAGTCCCAGCATGATGTAGGTATCATCCCAGAATCTTGAGTGTGATGCTAGAACCTGTCTTTTTGAAATGTATCCCTATGTTGTCAGGCCTTTCAATTACGTGGAGACCTCTACACCCTGTATTTTTGTACCATGTTTTTTTGCTTTTTGTGGTGCCCCCTCGAGGTTGTGACTGTGAGAGACGGCGGAGACCGTCCTAAGGTTGTGACAGTCCCAACGGAGAATAACTGTAATTGGAGTCCTGGTTGTGACCAGACCGTCCCCAGGTTGTGACATTCCTAACAGAGAATAACTGTAGTTGCGGTCTATACAAATTTAAAACGTGAAGTAGCTTAGTGTAAATCTAGAGCAAGAATGATGCCCAGGAATCTGGGCTACCGAGCTTGCTCATGCTAAGGTATGATTGGCTCCCCATGTCACGTGAGGATGCTGGAAGAAGCTGATTGGCTGACGTTCGTGCAGCTCAGCGTGCAAACTGACCTGGGAGAGCATAGTAATTAGTTATTCGGCATGATACAACAAAGATAAAGAAAAAGCGGGAAAATTACAATAGGGCCAAGAGGGGATCCTCAAATGCATTTCTCCCAATACAGGTATTAATAGAAATATGTTTTGGCTTAATTTGGGGACATTTCATCGCGCCAATTTGCCTGAACAGCGACGTCATAAATCAAAGTTAGTGACTGATATCACCACATACACCTGAAAAATCTTAATTTTAGGGTAAAACTATAAAATTAGGCCATTTGGATGAGATTTGGTTATGTTAGGGGTCAAAAAACGCTTCAGGGGTTCATATTATTTAAAAAAAAAAAAAAAAAGACCTAATTTGGGGACATCCTGTACGGCCTACACCGTTCTACGGTGTAGGAATCATGTAATTGAGAGGCCTGGTTGTCTTGCGGTGGGCTGTCCCTGTCTCCAGTCAGGTTGATCTTGATTTTCTCATGCTATTTATCTGGCCTTCTTACATATCATTCCAATATTGTCTAACATTTTCAGGAGGCAACGGCCAAGTTCCGAACAATGATGCAAGAAGCCAGCATTGAGTTAAAGCAACTCAAAAAGAAGCTCGGACAATGTGTAGACAAGGCGCGACCCTATTTTGAGTGCAAGAAATTAGCAAGAGAGGTATGCAGGACAAGCAGTCCAGAATTTTGCCCCCACATCAATTGATGTAGATATAGGAACCTCGATTAATTCTACTTTTCATAAACCCGAGGCCATGATTTACTTTGCATAATATGTGCAATAGTGTTCCCTTGGCTTAACAAGCTTTTCGTGTAAACCCCCAGGCAACTTTATACTGTATTGTGATTACTTTCCATGGGTTTTACACTTCTTTCGTTTAAAATGCATGGCCCTACATTGCTGAATCAAGATTGTTTTGTGGGAATAGTTTGTAGTGAAATTTGTGTCCGGAGTTGGCATGTTCGCCTCCTTGTTGCAGGCTGAGTTCAAATTCCAGTTGGTATGTTCTTTTTTGCTGTTTTTTTTAAAAATTATTTTTGCTTGAAGCTCGACCTTGCAAGAACAGAGTCTATTAGTTGAGGTGTGCAAGTCTTCCTGTGACTATTCATTTCGTTCAGTGGTTGAGTGGATTGTGACAGGGTACTTCGAGGTGTTGGTGTTTTGAATTATTTTTTTGATTGTGGAAAGGGATCGGTGAGAATTGCTGTCGGAAGATTATTTTGTTAATCTTCCGGTCTCTAGATTGGTATGGGAAACAAAAGACTTATTCTACATTACAATCCCTCCAAGAAAATGTTTTAATCACAGCAGCCAGAGGTACATGCACATAAAAATGGTATCAGTTACATATATTTTGTTAACCTGGTGCTGAGTAACCTCTCCAAAACTTAGGACAACCTTGGCGTAAACAAGGGACTTGTGCTAATAAGTCTCTGGCCCTTGGTGTCTTGATAGTAGTGTTCGTTCATTCTGAAAGGTTGAGTGTAGTTTAGACATGTTACATGACCTAAAGTGCCTACATGTACTGTATATATTGCGATCCTTTCAGGCTCAACTGAAGACTCAAAAAGCTGCGCGACAATTCCAGCGAGCAAACAGCCTGTACGACGCAGCCAAAGAAACTATCACGCTAGCTGAACAACGCCTGATGCAGGAGAAGGGTAGGCCGTTTGATTCAGCGTGGCAAGAGATGCTTAACCATGCAACAATGAAGGTATGCTTAGATGTCTTTTCTTTCATGACATCTTCTGATCTGCTCAGACTCAGAGCGGCGGTGTTGTCAGTTGAATTGTGATGGTATCAAAAACTAGCTGGGCGATTTTGCTGAAACTTGCATGGATGACACCATTGCCCAAGACATAGATAATGGTAAATTTTTGTCTTGCCCCAAAACGTGTAAGTGTTGGAACCTCAACTTGCTCTCTGTGGTAATACATTATAATTCTGTTCACATCGTCTGTCTTTACAGGTCTTTGAGTCAGAACGAGAGAAAGCTAAGAGTGAGGCAGAGCACCAGAAAGAGGCTACAGAACTAGCGAATCTCGAGCTAAAAGTGACCCTATACCAGAGAAAATATGGCAGTAGTATTAGCAAGGCCCGACACTATTTTGACCTGAAAGCCAAACATGAGGAAATTTTAGAGGTAATTGCTCTTTTTTTCTCGGAGTAGCCTGCAAATAGCTGTGATAACATCCCAAGTGAGATGCTGATAACTGCAGATCAATATGCTATCCTTAATGGAGAGTTGTCCGCATTACCAAAGTGAATTTAGATGGAAATTACCAATTTGGCATCAAAAGCAGTGTTTTGAGTGGGTGTCCTTAATTAGAAGAATTTTTTAGTTGTCTGGGTATATTTGATGGTTTAAGTGACGCGGGGAGGTCTTTTTAAAACAATATTTGGCCGCAAGGTGGCGCTGTTTAAGACGTGTTGGCTCGACATGTTGAAAACAGTGAGGGAAGACAGCGTGTCTCCTACCCAATATTTGACAACCTAATTTCCATTTTCCCAGGAACAAAAACAGCAAGTACAAAACCTACAAACATCAATCCAAGCTGCCAAAGATAACTATAAGATAAGCCTTCAAATGCTGGAGACGATATCGGAGGAAATCCACGCCAAGCGACGTGAAAAGTCAGGGGTGCAGATTGAGCTGCCTCCGAGAGAACCGGGTGTTGGGGCCGACTCTGAAGGAAGCGTATCTTCACTGGAGATAAATCTAGGTGAGTTGGTGATGCACGGATTAATCAAGTTCAATGAAAAATTAATCAACCTTTACCATTCAGACATTACGTCAAACCTGTTGGATGAAAGGATTGAAACTAGTGAATGCTTGGAAGTTATGTACAGAAAGACCATGTGTATGTACACATGGTTTTCAATAAAAGCATTTACTCGTCAATTCATATAACCCATTTGTTCTCTGGATGCAAGGTGATGCCATTTATAGTTTTCAATAGTCCTTCAAAGTAGACCTAGTCCGTGAAAGGCATTTAGCTAAAACACGTATGTTCAATAATTGTTTAAAAAAGCTCAACTTCGTAAAGAAAATGCTTCTTAAATATAGCTTTTTCTCCAGACTCAGAAATGGGAAGCATGATGTCATACACACCAGATCCGTCAGACCAAGAAAACGAATGCGAGGACGAAGACCACGGTGCATCTTTTTCTGGGGCGAATCAAGATGTCAAATCTAAGAACAACCATCATGTCCGCGCTGGGGTCCTCCTAGGAATCCAAGGGCTATCCTTGCATCACCATCCGGCTAATTTTGCACCGATGCGGACTGACCCAACAATTCCATCACCCCTTGGAGTCTCCTATCCATCATTGCATGACAATGATTCACAAAAAGACGATTCACGGAAAAAATCGCATAGCCTTTTAGGTGAACGCTCGAGTCATGAAGCGGCTGATGGGGTTAGCATCGATGAGGAGTACTCATTGGGAGAAGGAGCAGAATTTAATGGAAATGGTAGAAAATCTCGAAGTAATACCTTAGTAAATGATGATAAACCAGCTAAATTGGACAGTTCTTGAGGGGTGCGAGTAAATTTGAGGAATTCGGGTACATTGAAACTGTTTTGTTGTTTCGTAAATTGTAAGATAATTGTAATATATATATTAATATCTTTTTTCTTGAATTTGCATTGCCAGGTTTTGGCAGTGTTTGTTTCTTGCATATTTCTTGCTTGTGGTGCAGGAATAAACACAGGCTGTCAACTTGTTTGTAGTAAGTTTTATACTTCAAGGAATTAATGCAGAGCTGGTGTTCCCTTTGTTGTTGATGACGGCTGGGTTAGACCAAATTTGCAGACCAAACACAATCGCCAGCTGAGCATAGGGTTTTGACATACATGTAATTCTGTAACTGAGGCCTTTAGAATAACTGTATACAGCCTTCATCAATCAGTATCTTGCATGTCTGTTCTATTCTTCAGTAGTTTTAATGGAATCTTTATATTATGATTGTTTAACAAACCATATTGAAGCTTTCACAAGAACCACTCTGTTTCGGTACCCTCAACTTGATTGTATGTTAAAGGTATCTGACGTACCCTCTGATAAAGAATCTGTTATTGGTATGTTGTATTCACCTTGTTTTTAACAAACGTTATTTGGCCTTTCTATATGATTATAGACACCCTGTATAAATTGTGCTTGGCTTAAAGTCTGACTAGGCTTTATGCCAAATTTTCAATGTCCATGTCGAGAGCATGATTGTATTAAATGATTTCTTTCAGTTCCTCTCATTTTACAGGGATCTGTATTTAGATTTTATATATTTGTTTTACATATTATTTTATTCATACATATATATGTATACAAAATGCAATGTTCATTTTTAGCTGACTACAGAAACAGTTATCATGTTTGTTATCATCTGTCATTGTTGGGGGTGGGTAAGGGGCCGGTTGTAAAGATCGTAGGCACCAAGGGGGGGGGCTGGTGTAAGAGCTTACTGTGGCACAAAAGGTCATAATTCAATGCAGGTAGAAAACAATGACGCAAACTAGTCAAGCATGATTGTGTTGCACGGAGGGAGAGGCTACATGTATGATATGTGTTGATGGAAACTGTTCAGATGAGTAGTCACCAACAGAATACTTGGATAGGATCGCTTGAAACCATTGCTATTTTTGGCAAAAGCTAAGCAATTTGTTTCTGTGCCTTTATTTGTTCGTTGTCATTATAGGAATTCCTTTACTTTGCACATTCCAGAACTTAGGAGTCATATAGATAGAATGGTGCTTGAAAAGTAGACTGGTATTATAAAATTGAGAATCAGAAATTGTGTAGGGATCTTGCCGACTTCTATCTGTCCAGTGCAACTTTGCTCTGTTAATGAGGAAAGCCCTTAGCCTAATTCCATTAGGCCCCACAGCTGGCGCTAAAGTGGCCTGTAATGCATGAGTCTGCACGTGACGGGCTAGAAAGACGACCTGCTGGGTGAGCCTCACCCAAGACCTGCTGCTGATCTCAAATTGTAGTTTCTCAGTCATCCTGAAGATGTCTACACCATACCTAATAAAGACTGTGAAAGAGAGGGCAATTTTATAGTGTCTGTTTCTTCTACGATACGGAATTTAACCATTGATCTTCAGGGAAGGGTTCCTGGGGATTTCCAACAACATTATGGAACACATCTTGTATTATCAAGGCCTCTGGTGGCTGGCATTCACATGTTGATCTCACCCGTCCTGCAAAGCAGGGACCTGAAAGGTGCATTGGGTCAAGATGATAGAAAAGGAAAATGTTGCACTATTGGCTCGCAAAAATAACCTGCTGTGAATATGTCCATCCTTTGGTAATTGTAAAAAGGGCTTATAGTTCATTCACTGCATTTCATAAATGTAGTTCTTGATATTATTGAGGTCCATTAAAATATGGTAATGATAGAAATTGGTTGTTGCTTATTGTTTATCAATGATAGCTTTATTAACCTCTCACAATGGCTACAGACCTCTTTTAACCCTTGAGTGAAGCATCTTCAAAAGACTAAATCTAGATCTATCCGTTGTCTTTATACTATTCCCTCCATTCGCCAGATTAAGCCAAATGAAATGTCCGGGGGACATTGTGCTCACCTGAGACTGAAAGTAGCTCAAATAGCGATGATTTTTGTGTGACAAGTCATGTTGTCATAAGACATCCTTACACCAAGTTTCAACTTTATAGACTCGACAGTGAGCAAACGTGCCACCATGGACAAAACGTGATTACATAAGCTCACCCAGGTGGGCTTAAAAAGGACTTGTGACCAGGGCCCGGTTTCACAAAGAATCTTAAGTCTGTTTTGGTGACTTAAGTATGAGCATTTCTTAAGTTTTGTCTTAAGTTGATTCACAAAGAATCTTAACTCGCCTAGCCGACTTAAGTACCCCAAAAACTTAAGATTCTTTGTGAAACCGGGCCCTGGGCTATTTACAGCTGGAGCTGGGCAGACCTCTTGAGACTTCTCCAGAAACACACTGGAACCAGTTTTCTCCTCCACTGGCCAACCACAACAACAGATCAATATCAAGAATACTTTTCCCTGTATACATATATGCATGTATGGATTGATATGGTATCCTATACTGAGAGAACTACGTCAGAGGGACCCGGCATATCCACTTCCGTAAAGCAAGACTGCCACCACCAAAATTTGTTAATGGGACAACTTGGGCGTGGGATTATAAACCTAGCCAGTAGGGCAATGATCCTCCTTGCCATGTGTGTAGATCGACAAGCGTGTAGTTTCTACTAGAGATGGCGGATGCCTTTATTACGCATGCGCTAGTCATTAAGATTAGTTACAAACACTAAGAGCAGGTGGCGCTAGCTTACATCTCCTTTTTTTTTTTTTGTGAAACAATAACAATAACAAATTATTATATTGTAGCCCTCACTTTCACCTATTAAGATTGTCACTGTCCTTACTTTCACTCAATACCTAATTCACATCTGTTCAATAAGTCTTGTTGGAGGCTTGCTGATTCTAGCAGAACGCCTTGTAATCTGAGGACTACTAGTACTCTGAGGACTACTTGAGAGAAGTCCTGGAACAACCTGGGCAGTTTCCTGAACCTGAGAGTCTACCACAGCTGGCAGTGAATTTGTTGACAATTTATCAACTTGGTTGAAGATACTGGCATAAGATTCATCCGACAGCCCTGTTTGTTCCTGAACATACAATTCCTTTGTTTTCAGTAGGTGTCTTCTATTTCTCCTATACACCTTCCCTTGTTCTGTTACAATCTCATAAGACCTGGGAGCTACCTCCCTTACAATTTTTGCCTTGATGTTCCATTCCTTACTATTTGGCGGAAACCTGAGACGAACAACATCACCAGATACTAATGGGACCAAATCTTTGGCAGATTTGTCATACTGAGCTTTTTGTTGAACTTTGAAAGATTTCATATTTTCACCCAGTTGCGAGTCTTGCTCAGTTTTGTTGACTCTTGGTACTCTTGTTTTCAACTGTCTGTTAAACAGGAGTTCAGCTGGGGATTTTCCACATTTCAGGGGTGCTGACCTATATTGCAATAGTGCCAGTTCTGGGTCTTGACCACTCTCAATAGCTTTCTTCAGCAACCTCTTAACAATCTGAACACCCTTTTCAGATTTCCCATTACTCTGGGGATATACTGGTGATGAAGTTATGTGTTTAAATCCATAGTGACCTGCAAATTCCCTGAACTCGAAGCTGGCATACTGTGGTCCATTATCTGTGACTACAATCTTGGGAATACCATGTCTACTGAAGATAGACTTCAGATGTCTAATCACGGATGGTGAACTGGTTGAGCTGAGTTTTACAACTTCAGGGAAATTTGAGTGGTAGTCAATGACCAATAGGTAATCTTTGTTACCCAACTCAAATAGATCAGAGCCAATTCTTTCCCATGGCCCAATTTGATCATACGTCACCTTCAGGTTTTCTTTCTGTTGCTTGTACTTGAACTTCTGACAAATGCTACATTCTGATGTTATTCTGTCTATATCCTCAGCCATTCTGGGCCAAAAAAGACTGTTTCTAGCCAGGGATTTAATTTTCTCTGTCCCCAAGTGCCCTTCATGAAGGCGGCCTAACATTTCTTGTCTCATGCTGGTAGGAATAATAATCCTGTTTCCCTTAAATAGAATACCATTGATCATTGTCAACTCATGTCTATAAGGAAAATATGCACTGGCTGACCCTTTGGCCCAGACTGTCTTTTCAAGATTACTAGTGACAACTGTCAAGACTGGGTCACTTGCTGTGGCTTCTGCAATTTTGTCTAATTGCTCCTCACTGGCTGAGATATTGGAATACACCATATTTATGTGATGTTTAACCTCATTACTCAAATCATCTGTTTTACCAGTCTGAGAGTAACCTGCCCTTGACAGTGTGTCAGGTATGTACAAAAATTTACCCGGAGTGTAGACAAATTCCACATCATACCTTTGGATTTTGATCATGAGCCTCTGCACTCGAGCTGGCATGTCATTTAGGCTCTTTTGTGAGATCGGAATGAGAGGCTTATGATCTGTTTCCAATTGAACAGTTGGGAGACCATAGATATATTCATCAAATCTCTGGCATGCATAAGCCAATCCCAGGCACTCTTTCTCAATCTGTGCATAGCGTTCCTCTGCCGGGGTCATTGACCTAGCGGCATAGGCAACTGGGCGCCAATTTGCGTCATGTTTTTGGAGCAACACTGCTCCGATGCCATTTTTTGAGGCATCTGCACTGACCTTTGTGTCACGTTTAGCATCAAAATAGGCCAGTACTGGGCTCTTGATCAGACAGTTTTTCAAATCAGCCCATTCTTTTTCATGTTCAGGGCCCCAGGACCATTCATTTTTGTCCTGTAGCAGAGACCGGAGTGACTGATTGCGCTGGGAGAGACCTGGTATGAATTTACCTACATAATTAAACACACCTAACAGTCTCTGTAGTGACTTTTTGTCTTGTGGGCGTGGCATTTTTGTAATTGCCTCAACTCTTTCAGCCATTGGCTCAATGCCATTTTCTGAGTACCGGTCACCTACAAATGAGAGACTTGTCTGACAGATGAGACATTTTTCATGATTGAGTTTCAGGTGGTACATCTTGATTCTTTCCATTACTTTTCTTAACCTTTCATCATGTTCTTCTTTGGTATTTCCCCAAACCAGTATGTCGTCTATGACTACTTTTACCCCATCCAGACCTTCCAACACTTTTTCCATAGCTGCTTGGAAGACCTCAGGAGCAGAACACAGGCCAAATGGAAGCCTTTTGAAGGAGAACCTTCCAAAAGGGGTATTCATGCAACAAAGTTTGACACTTTCTTTACTTAAGGGGATTTGCCAAAAACCTTGAGATAAGTCTAGCTTGGAAAAGTACTTAGCCCCTGCCATTTCACTGGAAATATCTTCCCTTGTTGGAAGATAGTGATGCTCTCTTTTGATACATTTGTTTAAATCTTTAGGATCCATGCATATTCTGAGCTTGCCATTGGGTTTTTTTATCACTACCATTGAGTTAACCCAGTCTGTGGGCTCCTCAGTGTGCTGAAGTACACCCAATTTGACCATTCTAAAAAGTTCTTCACGAACATCAGGTTTTATCGGCATGGGTACCTTTCTTGGGGCATGTATCACAGGCTCAGAGCCTTCCTTAAGCTTGATATCATACTCAAATGGTAATGTACCAATCTCATCATTTCTACAATCACTCTCGTCATGCTGTACAACCTGGGGGACTGGCGTCCTTCTTATCAGATCTAAGTGCTCACAGGCCTTGCAACCCAGCAATGATTTGCCCTCAGGCACAATCACAAACAAAATTTGGAATCTTTTATTCCTATGCTTAATGTTTAGTCTACAAACACCTTGGTTTGGGATTGCAGTGCCATTGTAAGCAGTTAGATTTACATTGTTGTGAAAAACCTTGGGTTTGTTTTTTAAAGTCTTGAAATCCGCAGAGGTGATCAGGTTGGCCTTGGCTCCTGTGTCCAACACCATTGGCAGTACCATATCGTTCACCACTAGTGGTACTGTCCACAAGTCCTTCACATTGATGGAATCAACTGATTGTCCCTTTGAGACATCATCTCCGGTTGTGACTTTGTCTCCGGTTGTGACCTCCTCTCCGGATGTTAGTTTGTCTCCGGTGGTGACTTCGACTGAATTGATGGGTTTTTCCTCAACTGTTTCATCCTTGACGGTGTCTTTGGTTGTGACTACAGCAATTGGGTCAGTGACAACATCATCTGTGATGACATTGTCCTGGTTTGTGACATGAACTGTGCCAATGAATAGGTCATCTAGTCCAATATCATTATCAAAGAACTCTCCCTGTGATTGTTGTACCAACGACACGTTTGGTGCACCACGGCTTGACGTTTTGCAGAATTTAGCAAAATGATTTGGCTTAGAACACTTCATGCAATCTTTGCCGTAAGCTGGACAGTGTTCTTTTGAATGTTCATGAACTGTGCCACACCTTGTACATGCACCAGTTCCAGGTCCTGGGCCTCTGGCAGGTTTTTGCTTTGAACCACCAGCGCCCCCTTTACCATGCTTTTGACCCTGGGTGCGTGACGTTGAATAAGTTTTCGACTTTGGAGTTCCGTGCCAACTTGATTTCTTCTTCGACACGAAAGCGACAGATGCAGCATCAGCTGATGATGCACCGACAGTGTCCAATGCTTTAACATGCCGACGTGCTGCCTCTACACTATGACAGACCGAAACTGACTTGGCCAATGTTAGTTCAGGTTCTCTGAGCAGTCTTTCTCTAGTTTTAGCATCAGTAATACCAAATACAATTTGGTCACGTAACATCGAATCATGCAGATTCTCGAATGCACACGTTTTGGCCTTCAGTCTCAAATCTGTGTAAAATGTGTCGAAATTTTCTCCCTGCTTTTGCAATCTGCTTCTGAATATGTACCGTTCGTACGTCTCGTTCTTTTTAGGCGAGCAATACTTTTCGAACTCATCACATACTTTTTTGAACACTTTTTTGTCGTCATTTGACAGTTCGAATGTGTTGTACAAATCAGTTGCAGCCTGACCGGCCACCGTAAGCAGAACAGCAATTTTGCGAGGATCACCAAACTTATCCGCTTCAATCGCCAACATGTAAAGATCTAGTCTTTGTTTGAAGACCTTCCAGTTGTGGTCTACATTCCCATCTAGGGATAGCGGGTCTGGTTGTTTGATGGCATCCATTGGTTTTGATTATTTTTAACCCCACTTCTGGTACCATGTAGATCGACAAGCGTGTAGTTTCTACTAGAGATGGCGGATGCCTTTATTACGCATGCGCTAGTCATTAAGATTAGTTACAAACACTAAGAGCAGGTGGCGCTAGCTTACAATGTGCTGCCACTTTGTACCCCCCCCCCCCCCCCAGCACCTCAAGAGTTAACTATACTGTATACTGCGAGAACTCCAGCATGCAGCAGCAGGGACCACGTCCACATTTCCTCTGTCCCTGGGGCATTTCTTTCTGAAGGATCCCACCACTTGACTCGGGAAATCCGGAAAAAGTTGGTTAAATGCGTTTGATATGGCTTTGAGTTTGCCAAGGTCAATACGTGTATGCTGATTGATTAATCAATTTAGATACATATCTACCTGTTGGATTTATGCCTACGATTACAAGGTCAGGCTGTATACAGTGAATTTATAGCTTGATCAAATGAATCCTGTTATAAAACCCAGGCCACCCTGCGAATAGTGGGAGTATGAAATGTTATTTAGGTATCATGGGAGTAAACATCCGATCGTTTCACCAGCGGCGACCTAGGCTGGAATATTGAGGCGAAACTTATCCCGTTCACCATTTTTAAACATCTTGATATAATCCGCCTCTCGATATAATATGACGTAGGAGTATCAACCTGTGTCTCCGCTGGTTACTCGAAGGCCTCAGGATGCCATTTAACAAATAAAATTTTCAATTCTGTTGTCGCTGATGAATTCATCTGCCATATCAGTACAGGTAATTATATTTTGTGGTATTAAAATGTTTGTACCGTAGATACATCTTGACCAACTGGTCATTACCGCCGCTGGAAGGCCTGTCGGTGCAAGACGCAGTCCATCATTTCGTCATCAGTGATCGTCGGTAGGACGAGGTGGTCCACCGCGTCTGGAGTGTAAACAAGATTGGACGGTATAGGGCAGGCTCCCGGCGCTGTATTGGCGGATAGCCCGATGGGAGAGCTCGATGTCTGAAGCCCGCCCGTCTCAAGGAGCGGGAAAGAACTTCATCTGGGCCTATCGCAGGTCTTCTGCAGTCGCAGGCTTCAGACAAACTTCCACCAAACAATCTCCGTCGAATCCGCTTGGCAATATTTTAGAACCCTGAACTGATTTCTGGCGAAATGCCAGCCTCGACCGCGAATCTCAACTGCTACTATTGACAACTCTTTTGATTTACAAACTGTTTAACGATGATTACACTTTTCCACTGGCAATAAAAGCCGCATTTACCCATTTTTGTTTACGAGGGATTTTATCTATTCCGGGTATTTATGAGGGAGAAGAGTACATTCTCATCGTTTCAGTTGTAGGTCAGTGGTACGACATCATATATCGCAGCTCGATGGCCGTGGTTTGACTGGTAATCAAGTTGTGCTAAACTCATTCGGATATGTAAGCTTTAGGTCGATTCACCCGCTTATTCCCTCGCCATTTTTTTGCGTCACGCGGGCATTAGTGTTAGTCGGTCACGGACTTCTATATACCGTCCGTGAGGCTGGGGAACTGTTCAAAGATTATAGCCTGATCCTCCCAAAGCCATGTACTTTTTATCTGTCATCGAACGATGAAGACAGGACTATAAATTCTCCAGAGGGACTCAATTTACTTTCATAGTCACGTAGTTTCCGTCAGTAAACTTCGAACATCTTCAACCGATATTTGAGAGCTGGATGGGCATGCATGAAAAAGGAGAAAGGTGAGGTATAAACAGTGTATAGTGTTAAGCGCAAGGAGAAGCTTGTTGTCGATAAAAGTTAAGAGAAGTTTGCCGTTATTTAGCATGGCCGACTGATATGAACTACGATCTTTGGATAATGTACCTGTTGATGGTCTGAGAATGTTTGGGGGCTATAGATAAAACTTGACATTTGTTTTATTGGTGTATGGTCTGATCGACTGGAGGGAGCTTGCTTCCTAGCCGATGATCCCGTTCATCAAAGATGGCCGCCTGAGCAACCATATTGGATTTTTCTCGGCGGCGGCAGACCTAGCTGCTGATGATAAATGATGATAAAGATGATAAATCTGGATCGATCTAGATCGATTTGGTCCCGTCTAAACGGCCCTAGCTATAGGCCTAACTAGCGACGATGGGACTCAATCGTACCTCTATGAAAATGTAAAGCGTCACACAAACGAGGGAATTGAGCCGGCGCTGCAACTTGCAACGGAGCCATGCCTGTATGATGACGAGAGAGTGATTTTAACCAGTCAGTCAATCGTGACGTGGTCTTGGTTTCGTCGCAGGTCTCAGGGAGAAAGTTTTGCTCTTTTGTCCGGCGATGAAGTCAAGCCGACAGTTTACAAACATGGCGCTTGGAGTAACCGCAAAAACAGAATTACCTTGCCACGTGATATCATCCTGGCAGCAGTTGTTTTCAATATACTCGCCTCTCGATATTTCAAACCTTGTATACGAGGTAGGAGTATCAAAAACCTGTATTTCAGGATGCGTGATATGGAATGGTAAACTTTCCCACCCAAGGTGAACCTTCGAGATGAACAACACGACCTGTTTACGGACAGATGTTGTTTACAATTAGTAATCATCATCATTTATCACGTTCAAGGCTTTGATCTTTCGGCCGACTGGCTGCAATCCAAACTTCCTTCCACATGTTACCTGAAAGCTACGCGAGCTGGCCAGAGCCGACCGATATACTGAGTGGGGAAGATTTCCCGTAACAAATAGACCAGTCCGATCTTGACTGCGTCTTACAAGTTTTCGTGTTTGTTTAAAACGCAACACCAGCGTGCTGAATTGTACATGTATACAGGTGATATTTATATGACTTTGTCATTTGGATACTTTTTACATCCCTACGATATAAAACTGGAACGAGTTTTTTTCTGAATAATCCGATACAAATATCTAAACCTTCAATTTTATCAGGTGAGATGCCTGAAAGATAATTAACAAGGCCAACCTCCAACGACTTCTGTCCAAGAACCGCGGCGGCAGCAGGCTATCCTTGCGATATACACTGTATAGATAACCTCTGCAAGATAATTTTGAAGTGAGCACAACTACCGAGAAACCAATCTATGCATCTCAACACAACCCAACATGTATCAATTTTCCTGATTGCTCAGTCCGACAGACATATCCCATTCTAGGATCGCCATGAAGAATAAAGCATTCAATGTTAGAACACCTCTGACCTTGGGGCTAACCTTCACCTGACACTCTTAACAAAGATGGAGGGCTCCATCAAGGAACAAACTGGTAGTCCGTCGCGATCGCGTGCCTCATTAAATGTTACCAGGTTTTTTTGATTAGATTTCACAATTTCGAAGTCTTTGTATTAGTGGCTGGATATTGGACGTCTTCAACAGCAATAAAAAAAGGATAAAAGATGTTGACATTACTTAATTCTCAAAATGACGCAATTTTTATTCTCAAAAGAAGATTCCCTTCACGCGGCGTTTGAAATCCGCCGTTACGCACTTCCGGTATACGCCTTGATGTTCCATATGGAAAACTACAGAACCACGGGTTCAATTTAGTATCCTAAAAAGAGGAAAAGTCCTGAAGTTAGCACCTTTGACCGTCAGGCGATTAAGTGCTCGCCAATATCTTTCGTTCTCGTCGGGGTAATTATTCTTGACTGATTAGTGAAAACCTCATTGGCCCGACCGTTCAGAGTAAAATTGTTCTTGACTCATTACAAGCGAAAACTCCCATGAAGCGCTCAACTTACTTGGAAAGCCGAGATTCTATGATCTGGGGAGGGTAGTTCGCAAGAAGCATTACCAGTTTATACCGTATCGCACATGTAACGAAATTTTTCCCGCGTTGCGTTCATTCTTTCATCAGCTGCCAGCGTGGACGCAAGGATTGCTTGTTGGGAGAAGGAACTGTTGGAAGGCAGAGCGAGGGAAAGAGCGAAAGAACTTTTGTGTTAGGCGATTTTGATACCTCGCTGCAGAGTCTAGACCGCTGAGTCTAGATGTTGGATTTTGTAACGAAGCTGTCGCAGGAAACTATCATTTGAAAAGTTTCTTCACCCACCAGCGGTCAACAGTGATCAATAATACAGTGAAGGAAAGGATTTTTGAATAGATGTAACTTACGCCTGTCCAATCGGAACACAGTTGCTGGTTTCCGCCGCCGAAAAATATACAAACTGTTGCTTTTTTGTAAAAATCATTGGCGAGTTTAAATCATTGTTTTCTATCGATTTTCCCGACTACCGGTAATCGAAAATGTCACAACGCACATTTCTCACGCGGACGTTAGTATCATTTTTGTGTTTTTCTCTGTTTTCCGTGTCTTCTGCTGATTTGAATGATCAGGCCCTGAACGAAGATGCCGGCTACATTGACGAAGATTCGGGGGAAAGGATGGGTTATTATTCCGAGGAATTGTCTTCAGTTGGAATGATGGATCATGAGACATTGGAAGAGAAGAACAACTCGGTGGAGATGGACGGAGGAGAGCGCCAAGGGAGTCTGCCGCCAGCCGCCATCATGCGAGAAAGGTAGGTCATCTGGCGTCACAGACTTAACAAAATGATATAACACGACAGGAGGGTGAAAAGTGCCATGTGTGATGCGTGTTTAGCCCGCACCTTAGGAGTCTGGGGGCTTTCTGAAGTTCCGAATTCTAACCTTATTAATTCTTGATAGCTACCACTGACTAGATTTGCCTTTCCCCATGGCAGCAATTGCGAAGACTTCCTGTCGTGTGTCTGATCTGATTAATCTTGCGTGGCTATGTGAAGACCTAAACCTGTCACTTTGCTTTGAAATCTGTCAACATTGCCAGGACAACATCACTTTGATGAAGGTGGTGGAATTGAATACCCCTTTGTTTGAGGACATTGAATCGGCGAAATTTCCAGATTTGGTACCCGGTTCTGCGTGCGCATGAATAAGTACCCTCCCAGATTCCGGTGTGCGCAAGTGTAACCTGCTACAAGATCTGGAAATGCCCAACTTCTGTCAATGCTGCTTGTGGTGCTTGGTGCTGATTCCCCAAAAGAATATATAGGGCCAAGTAGTCTTCAATGATCCACCTCTCGATATAGGTGTATCGAAAACCTGAGTCTCCGTTTGCTCCTCAGGAATATAAGTGATACAAACCACAGGGAGCCAGAATGGTTCAAGAAGCAATGGTGAAAAATACATTGGACAGTACTTAACCATGTTCACCCCACTTTGGGCCAATTTCACCGTGTTTCACCCCCCCCCCCCCCCCGGGTATATAGACCGTCTCGAGATATGTTTTGATCGTCCTGCGAGACAAAACAACGCGTCAGTTCCGGTTTTCTTCCAGAGAAAATAAGAAACTCGAGCGCCTGGTGGAGGCAAATATTTACTATTAGATTAGACCGGGAGTTCTATTCCATAATTTGTATATGTCTCACAAGGTTCTTGGTAAATCGAATACTAATAGACATGCATGCCGCATATCAGCAGTGATGCTGATTATTTGATAAAGCTAGAACCCGAGCAGGTTAAGTACACAGCGTCTGAGGAGATTCGCCCCTCGAATTTCAAGACGCAGAGTCATAGCATAAACAGTGAATGTGCCAGGCATCGCGGGCTGCTGAAGCCTCGATTCCAAACTCGTGCTTTCAGTGTTTTCCGAAATGCATAGTCAACTTATTGACGCGCCATCAACATTCTGCGCCACCCGGTGCGACGAATAGCTTGTTATTTATTTCGGGGAGGGGACCCCGGCTCACATTAGCTTTGGGAAAAAAGGATACTGGGGTCGATTGCCTCCGTGTTTTTTTATCATATATTGTTAATCAATCGATATCTCGCACATCCGATTTGATCAGACTTTATGTCGACGCCTCCTTTTATTTACCAAATTTCTGAATCCTGGTCCCATGGTAAGACTATGAATCCTTACAACATCAATAATGACTGTTTATTTACAGTGTTCGCTCTGCACTGTCCGACAACAGGTTAATCGAGTACAGTAAATATGTATGTCTATAACGGCAGACAACCACCTATTGATCGTAAAACCTGTAGTACATGTATATATTTTCGGCCATTTTTTCAGTGATGATGAAAATTGAGATGTGGTAAATAATGTCAGCTACATGGATTGGCTGAAGATTCACCGCTATATCAAAAAGAAGTACCGTTGCATGTATACAACTTACTGTTTACTGTCAAAAGAAAACGTGTAGGCCTATGCAGCTTTTGAGTTCTTCTCAGTTATTAGTGGGGTGAGCACATAATAAACTCTGGGGCATAGTGGCGTTATGCAGCAGTTCAATTTCAATCGTGAATTGAATTTGGGCATTTTCCGTTCTGTGTACGGCTTTTTTCTTGACCAATGAAAAGTCCAGGTTATAATTTTTGTTTCCATCTGTATATGAATGATGAGAACCCAGAAGCAAAATATGCCCTTTCCAGGGGACCAAACAACCGCTTGGTTTCGCTGAAGACGTAAATTGATGCTCAACCGAAAAATCCTCGTTTGAGGAGGAAAACATGGACAAGCCACTTAAATAAGCAACTCTACCGATATCGGCTAGCGTTTGTAATTGACTGTGCAGATGGTATAAGTACTGTCAACGTCTATTGTACTTACTCCTATATGTTATTGGAGCAGTTTAATCGCGACGACTTTGTCATCGAGGTTTTGAAAGAAAAAATGTCCGCGCCCAAGATTACTGCGTGGAACTCCCCGATTGGAGCAAAATTGTGCCGAGCCTACTGGTAGCTCATTCTGTAGAGCAACCTCAACTACCCCGACTCGAGGTAACTGACAAACTATTATGAGCAGGGCGATTTCCCGCAAAGTAAAAATCCCTGGAGACGAGTCCGAGGTAAGAGGGGAATGAAATGTGTGCGCAAATGCATCGTAATACATCATTAATCAATGTCAATGGCCCTTTTTTGTGGCGAGTTTTCCCAGCTATCTCCCGAGATAAGAGCATGATTTTAATCAGAATATATATTTATCATTATAATTAAACCTTGATTGCAGACATTTTCTTGAAATCTTGGCACGTCTTTCACGTAAAATGGCTAGAGGTCACGTGAGTCCTGAATTTATTGAGCCAAAGGTGACGAAAGTTGGAGAGCGTGGGAGGCAAGTGTGAATATAAATATATGATACTTGACGACAATGGCTGGTATCGGCCGCAAAGGTTGCCCCGGCCTGTGTCATGATTGTAAAGCAGCTTGATGCGACATTGATATGACGATATCAAAATGATGCGAGGGAGATTTTACTGACAAAGTTTGGCAAGGAGACAATAATTGAAGGTAACAAAGGAACGCGGTTCAGTTGTATTATTTTTCCATACAACTCCATGACAGCATGGCCGCCACAAAAACACGTGACCATGCGCTCTCGCGTTACATGTAAATTTATTGCCTCTGATTGGTTGGCACGGCAAGATTTTCAAGAAAGATGTTGTCGTTAAACTTTTCCATGTAATATCTTTATCGACCGGGCCGTGGTGTTATCGGACCAGGCGCTACTCGAATTCCACTTATCCTCCCCCGCAGACGACAAGTTTCCTGCATTTGATCGTTCAGCTGGCTCTTAGTCTCATAATAAGTCGATTACTTTTAAGGTTAAGTTGTTTGTGTCTTTGCGACTAGATCCCTTGTTTTCAACCGTAAATATTCTTCATCATTCAAAGGTTTGTGCTACAACGATGAAAGTCGAATCCAAGGGTCGGTTGATAAAAATTTGTTAGTAACTTCCTGCGGTCACCCAAAGAGCTAATGGTGCTTTAATTGCTAACGAGAAGTCACCGCCAAAACTTTACTCTCACACTCTCTGAACTATCATCCTGGCATAACCAGTGGTTTTCAATATACTCCGCCCGTCGGTATTTCTGACGAAGGAGTAAAAAAGCCTGATCTCAGGATACTAAACTACCAAATGACGAAACATCAGTCAAATCACCATAAATGTTTTAATCATATCCTCAAGTACCATTCCTCATTGCCGGCATGCCGCCCCCTCCCTCCTGCAATATACATGAGTATATAAATCTATCTTCAGGGGCACATAATATGTCAACACATCCCCATAAAATACACGCTGATCTGTTGACGTCTCGCTTAGTAATGATCCGATTGACTCGAGGAGAAGAATGAAAGATATTTAATTTCTAGACGATGTGGTAGTGAATTTTCACAATTACATTTCTATATATATAATGTACGTATATGAAAAAAAACATAGTGAACTCTTTGTGAAGTCTATACTTGGAAATACTTCATTCTGCATCCCGGCTGAATTCTGATCAACGTCTTCGACTTGGGCAATCGTATAGATAGATAGATACTTTATTCGTGACATGTCACAGATAAATACACAGGACAATTATAATTGGTGTGAACATAAGCAAAGAATGGTGCAAACAAAAAACAGTTCTGGTTATAACCCATACGGCTCTAATTGAACTTCCAGCGGGTCTGGAAGCTGAGCAATGTCAATGTGAAGTTGATAAGGCTCCGATCTGCTGTTCCTGTAGTGGGACGGGCCAGGTCGGTCTAGGCCCGGTTGCCGCTACTGCTGTTGTGGTGGTCGTCGGTGAGACAGACACTCCTTGATAGAACTGCCCTGAAGAGGAGATTGCTTCATTATATTGGCCCAGTCGTCAGAACGAAAAAGACTAAAAGTGCAAATGATTCAAAATCTGCCCAAGCGTGGAGCGACCAGCGCCCGGTACAGTCTTACACTTAATCCACTATCAAATCAACACAAAGTGAATAATGATTACTGTACTTTGAAGGTTTAGTATTTCTGCTAAAAGTACATTGGATCCGTTGGCAGCGTGGGTTGCCGCCCTCTGACATTTCAGGACGCTGAGTAATTAAACGCATTTACCAGCCGACAACTCGGCGGAAAACAAATCTGGAATCCAGTTTGAACACCAGATGTAGTATTTTGGTGTTCATTATTGCATGTAACAACAGTTTTTACAAATGTCTTACCGTTTCAGAACCATTGTTTTTGCATCATTCTTCCGTAAATGGCAAATCAACCATAATTTGCCCTTTCTTGTGATGCCGTCAGTAAATCTCATTCTTCAAAGCAAACATGGTATTCAAGCATATTCACAGACACATGATAAATAGGACCGCCTCATTACGCTACTGTCACTGCGCTTGAGTATGAGTAAATCTGACTAAACTAGCTTGCCGCAGTGTCCCAGTAACCCGCCGAGGTGACGGACACTAAAACAATATCATAGTTCCAGTCAAGTCTTCATGCAATACATCACAGTAAATTACCGATGCGGGGGCGTAGTTTACTAAAACTAGGTGTAACTGAATCTAGTTTCTCATCAATCATTGCCTGAAATCGAATCGTAATATTTCATGTTTCATATAGTTATTGATTTCGAATAGCTTATCTGAGCGTTATCAGGTTATCGAAACTGCATCAAACCAAAGTAGGCTAATTGCGATTTGAGATCGAAACAGCGCCTGGGTAAAAAAAATAAACTAAGTGAATAAGTGTATGTTAGTTAATGTTTATGTTCAAGTCTAGCGTCGGAAAATCGAAGCCTCACACATGAAAAAGTCCGTTGTCGCCGCGGATGAGTAATTCATCCTGCCGACAGAGTTTCCTACAACACCTTCACTGATGTGATTTGACGTGAAACTGTAACCTATTTCAACTCGCTACTCCGAGACTCGCACCCCGGGTCTGAGGGAGTCCGCAAAAAGAGCAGACGAGAGCTAAATCTGTTGACATGCACACGAGATTCCAGACGAGCTCCAAGGGAAAAAACCGGTCGTGACAACGGAATCAGACAACAGACGGATATAATGATGATGCAATCAGAAGAGGGATACTCCCGTGGCGATGTCTGCGCGCTAACTCCTCTAATTAACTCTCTCCGGGGTATAGCTCGTCCTAAAGTACACGATTTTTTATATGGCTTGGGCAATTTTCTTCTCATTATGCTGTCTAGCCGTGCCGTTAAAAGCATATTAGCAGCCCATTATTACAAAACATATTGGGTAATATTTCTGGAGTCTTACTGGCCCAGGCGAATAGCTTCAGTACGAAATCACGCGTTCGATTATCTGCGCCTCAAGTCAGCGTTGGATTTCATTGGCTGATTTAGTTTGTTATTTATTGAAAGAAGAATGTCTGTGCTACGTTCAGGCTTCAGGTCCGCCCGTCACGTGACCGATATTTGGTCAGGCCACCACTATTCATTTTTCAGAGTTGTACACATGCGCATTATGCATTATGCATTATGTCCCTGCACACGTGCTGACAATCGAAATGTCATGCTCCAGACAGTTTATAAGGAGGCTTTGGGGCCTACCCTGTTTTAGGACAACGTCTGTGGTAGGCTGATTACATCCGAGTCTGCTGGCTCCGAGAGAAGCAACCGACCATATAAACGGCTTTATGCATAAGCAACGTCTTTCCGCAAATCCTTTGCTTTGCCGTCTGCCGTAATTATGACGATGGTATATCGTGAAGTTCGCATGTACCCCAAGGAAGCAGCATAATTTCCTGCCACCAATCATGGCTCAGACCGGGGACTCAGACTGATACCATGTCCAAGATGTTTTATTTCACGCGTTAGTTCAGTTTCTGAGCCGCTCGTTTAAAGCAACTATATTCTGGCTGTGCAAACTGTGTCCAATCAAAATATGAATTTTGAGTTAAAATGGAAGTTAAACACAAACCATCGCGGAAAATTTCTCAATGCAATACCGTGACAGCTGCTTCAAGTCGGTTTATGAGTGCTTCCATGCAGTGGCACTACCTTCGATTTTCGTCCAACCTTTGGAAGCAACGAATTACGTATTATCCTTTTAACACTATGGTAAATACTACGGCCTTAACATCGTCGTAAACAATGTACCCTAAAGTTATCGCTAATTACCAATTGGCCACACTTAAACCCTTGATCGGCTAATACTGTTCTGATCAGCAGGCTCAGGCGAAGCCATCGTTCGACAGCCACTTTAGATTCCTTGATAGTCCTTTGGAGGCTGGGAATTGCTGGGTCAGGATAGTGCAGAGTTCTACATTGCTTCCCTATCTTGTTCATCGTGCAATTGACGTCATCTTCGCCTGTACTCGGCGGCACTCGTGAATGTCCAAAAAGCCGAGCGTTGGCGTAAATAGTCTGACATTGAAACGAATGTTAACTTTCAGGAACAAACAAGCCCGCCTGGTGCAAATCAAAAATCAGATTCTGAAGAAGTTGGGCATACCGACCAAACCCAACTTTACGGTCAGTGGTGAGGTCCCAGAGGGGGAACTCAGACGGGTCATGGCACGGTAGGTACCAAATAGACTAGAAAGGTTTAGAAACATGATTGAGAGGTTCAGAAACGTAAAAGAGACTTTTTGCGACGAGTTTACAAGCCGAAAAACATAACTGCTGAGGACGTATGAATACATGTATAGAGAAAATATGGAGGTCGATTCGGAGGGTCGATTCGGAGGGTTAGACACATACATGTAGGGCGCGTTTTAGAAAATTAATAGAGAGGTTGTAAAACGTTTTTTTTAAAATAGATATCTTTATTCTATCCAGGTATCGAGAGACAGGGGCCGAGGATGAAGCCATCGCCAGACCGGCTGATAACATGTATGCCATGAGGTTCAATGTTTATACTGCCACATGTAAGTGATATGCGTCAATGGAAAAAGTTGCCAGTCTTTTTGTTCATTTGATATTTGTAAACATGTAGTCAGGTGTTTTCCCTCGTTGTTTTGGAACGCTGAAAACAAACTGACACTTTTTTCCGTTTCCCAATTGAAAAGTCACCTTCTTCTTCCTCTTCCCGTTCAGAGTTGGGCTCAGATTTGAGCGTGTTTACTCTGTGCGGATGCGAGCGATTAAACCTTAGTTGATAATGGTCTCTCTAGCTATAGCTTACATTCCATTCAGGAATATGGGGAAAACAAAAACTTGATATGTTGGTCTGATAGCTTTTCTTTCTTCAGGCGATCACAACCGACAAGCAGACCGAGAGATGTGGGACGCGTCTGACAGTCTAAAATACTTTTTTGATGTCCGCTATATGGCCCAATATGAAAAACACGTAACGAAGGCCATGCTACGGTTGTATAAGTATGCAGCTCCTGGTAAGACACTTTTTCAAAACTGTAACTAATTCGAGTGTATTTCGCTGCCCATAACTTTTAATATATTTAGTTTTACTATATCAATTGATTTGAATACTTCCTCGGTCCTGCATGAGGAGAGAGCTAAACCGCGGCAATAGCACTTCTTGTATGCTTCAGTTCCGCCAACTTACATTATTCCGTCACCTTGTGAAAACCGTCGCCGAAAGGCTTGTATATGTGTTTTTTATTGTAGAAATGTCCAGGGGCTTATACAGTAGAACATTATTCTTGTTTTTAGTTTGCCACTGTACGGGTCCTAAACGAAACAAACTCGACCAGGGGAACGAGGATAAGATACGGGTACTTATCTATAAATATCTCAGGCCTTTACGGACGAACAGGCGAGGTGAGTATGACGTCATCAGTCACGTTGTGGTATACGAAACAATTCATTTCTATTCCATTAGCTACAAGAAAATACGGTGAACACGAACGGCCGGCGTAGGCCTTTAGAATAATAGTCACTGTTCGTTAAAGGGATTTTGCGATCTCGGAGCCTTGTGTGTCAAGATGCCGAAAATAGGCAGCGATGTTGTCAAATTGGAAAATGCATTGAAACCTAAGAACAGAGCATCAGTGACGTCAGAACGTCTACCTTTAGGTATCGGTCTCGTTAAATGATAGGCCTTAGCAAATAAACACAGGGCTCATTGGCCTCTCAGGATCAATACTGCATACTCTTCCTACGCTAAGAAAATAAATAACATACCTTCGGCTGCCCTGAAATAAACTGTTGATGCCAAGAGACAGCCTTCTATCTGTGGAGGGAGGGGTGGGGGCGTAGGCAGAGACCTCTTTTTGGGTTCTTAATAACTTTGAAATTCCATTCCATTTCAGTAAAGCGGAAGTTGATCGTGACAAAAGAGTATGAACGGATGTACGAAGGATGGGTCTCGCTCAACATCCGCAACGCCGTGCAAGACTGGTTGAAACCCCAGAACCGGAACTACGGGATCCAGATCGTCGTCGAGGATATGAAGGGCGACGAACAAGACGTGTTTACATATTTTGATCCTCACAACTGCACCTGGACCAACCGAGGTGACGAAGGTGCTACATCTCCTCCAATATATTCCCCTTTGAGGACTTTGAATTAGCGCGGCGCTTGGCAGAAGACGGAACAAAGTTTCCAGATTTTGTATCTGTTTGCGCTTGGCTTACCTTGTACAAAATCTGGACATTTATTCCAACTTCATCCGATTGTGGCGTTGATTCAAAGGACTATTGCATTTTGGGTCTTCCGTTTGAAACCACAATTTCTGAGTGATGCGCAGCGCCAGTAAACCATCGACGATACCCGCAATTAAAGTATTGATCCTTTTAAAACTGTATTAGGATACTGTAGATGATGTAGCTTACGTTTGCTATGATTTAATCATTCTAGGGTTGAATAGTACGTTACAACCAACCGAGAAGGACCCGAATAGTACACTCCCGATCCTGGAGGTTTCATCCATCGAAGTGCCAAAGGACTTTGCTTCGAGAGTACGTGACAAACGGGGGTCAAGGTCTCGACGACTGTGCAGACGGGAATCACTCTACGTCAGCTTCGAGAGTAAGTCAAGGTGTCCTGCATCAGCTGAAGCTCATCAGGCTAAGAGGCACGGCACAAAGCTTGTGCAACATGTTTGTGTGTTTCTGTTTTTGAGTGTTTCTCCTCATTGGAAACGATGAACGATAGATTGACACGGTTTTCTCTGTTTCTTCCTTTTGATGGCCATGGTCTCTCTAGTTGTCAAATGTTTGGAAACACTGATAAATGTGGAACAACCTCAGATGATACACCGATGTAATATCTAGGACAAAACGTTGCTCGCGGAAAGAGCCCTCTTAAACGCATGCTGCACTTGTTTACGCTTTAGGCGGTGCACGGTCATCACTTCGTAATTACATAAAATTGCTTCCGACCAGCTGCCCATCTAATCCCCATGTAAAGTGCTTCCGTCCGTGATTGCCTAAATCAAATTAACGCATGGAAACCTTTTTTCGTTGCCCCGCTAATTGGGACACAGACAGCCGATGATCCTCTCGGGACTCCCTCATTGATCGTCTTGGCCGTAAACAACGCTAATGCCCGCAGTCTTACCAACGGTCTATGTTTTAAGGGCAAACCCTCGCTCTGCATGATAGCAAAGATTTCTTCTAGGGGTCTATATCGTGTATTTAAGAAATTCGTACGAATAGTAGTTTCTGAAGGGAATGCGACCCTGTGATATATCAGAATACATGTATATTGTACATAATCAGCTTGAGTTGTTCCCGGTTATTTTTTGCGTGCAGTGCCAATCCTCATGAAATGGCCCAGAGCAGGCACAAAGTTCTGAAATTGATATTTATAACATTGATATTTTTTCAGAATTGGGTTGGGATGACTGGATCATTCAGCCACAGGGCTTCGAGACGGGGTACTGCACGGGCTCTTGTGCGCGGATCGGCTGGAAGGTCGACATTTACAGGGATGCTTGGATGCAACGGGTAAGCGAGTCTCCCAGCTACTGCTTCCCGACACAATCGTCAAAAAAATAATTCGCTCCTAATCTCGCCCCGAGTTCGAGTGATGTGTCCCTGATATACATGTATATGGGCAGGATCTCATATGATAACCTCTTCATTATTTTTCAATTAAAGGAACACATAGGTGGTACAGGTACAGTCCTGGTACAGTTATAACCTTGTGGTCATTATTGTGTATACTGCATGTCGTAATGGCTATACTTAACATGTACTTGTACCACTTTCCATTACATGTATCTCTAAGTGAAACTTTATATTACTATCTTGCAGATCGAGTGCTGTGCCCCGAGTGTGCTGAAACCACTTAAAGTCGTCCATTTTGATCAACACGGAAAGATGACCTTCTCAATGTTCGACAACTTCATCATCGCAGACTGCGATTGCACAGCCGGAGGATCTTAATCCCGTATAGTCAGTAGTATTCATCAGGTGACGTTTGTCTGGAGAGAGAACTGTTTTTACTGACTCGACTGGTCCCAGACGCTGCAACAGTGCTTGCATATCGTGCTCTGTTGTAGCTTAACTGGGCCGAACAAAATGAGACTGGTCCCCGGACCCCGAAGTATACTTACATGACCGGCTGCTGTTTGAGGACAAGGAACCAGTCAAACAAAAACAATCTACATCATGTATGTGTATATGCCGAAGTTTTCAAGATACAAGTATGAAAAAGTTCGAGGCAGTTTTTTGTCGCATTGTCCTTTTGTGATGATTTTTGAATGATCGAATTTTTCATTTTTGATTGATCAAACAGTCAACAATCACAGTGGCATCGAACAAAAAAAAAGAGAAATGCATATTCAAAAACGCCATTGTAGATCTAGATCTCTCAGGCAACAGACCCCCCCCCCCCCCCTTCACATAAACTGAAGTAACAAAAAATTGGAACTGTGCATAAGACGATCATGAATGTAGGGTATCTATTCATCTTGTATCTTGTAAGTTTCGGTTATTTGGAATGAAACGGGTCGTTATGTTAATGGGATGTACATAATTATTGCCTTCATTGGTGTTGCATTATACTTCATTGGGCTAAAGTTTCCCTCGAGCATTGGCTAACTTTACGAGTCACTATAGTTTCCCTAGAGCATTGGCTAACTTACCGGACTATAGTTTCCTTGGATGCAAAATGCTCCAATCGTGTATCGTTCTGGATCGTACAGACGCACAAATATTTGTTTTCTTGCATTTTTCGTGTTTGATGTGGAGTTCTTAGCGCCAGAGCAGGCTACATATAGAAACTTTAAAGGGACATACTAAAAAGTACTACATGCATTTGACTATAAAAGTACTACTATTTTCTGGTATTGTCATGGACATACATGGACGTCTGCCTTCTAAGTCAACTGAATACATATACTTTCAATACAACCAGCTAGAGTACTGTTGATGAAACATTGGCATACTGAAAAAAATCCTAAAATAATGAGCAGTCCATCTGTTCAATTAGCAGTCACTTTAAGTAATCGGACACCAAATAGTACATTATGGACGTGTAGGTAGACGTAAACGTCACGTAGATTCCCCTGAGCATAAGTTAACTTCACTGAACTTACTTCCTTTGAGCATTAACAAACTTCACGGGACTATAGTTCCCCTTGAGCACTGGCTTTTCACTCGACTGAAGTTTCCCTTGAGCATTGATTAACTTCAGGGGACTATAGTTCCCCTTGAGCACTGGCTTTTCACTCGACTGAAGTTTCCCTTGAGCATTGATTAACTTCACGGGACCATAGTTTCCCTTGAGCATTGATTAACTTCACGGGACTATAGGTCCCCTTGAGCATTGAATACCTTTACGGGACTATAGGTCCCCTTTTGAGCATTGATTAACTTCACGGGACCATAGTTTCCCTTCAGCATTGATTAACTTCACGGGACTATAGGTTCCCTTGGACACAGCTGGCTATTCATTGAACTGAAGTTTCCCTTGAGCATTGAATAACTTCACGGGACCATAATTTCCCTTGAGCATTGATTAACTTTACGGGACTATAGGTCCCCTTGAGCACTGGCTATTCACTGAACTGAAGTTTCCCTTGAGCATTGATTAACTATACACTACTAGACTGATTCCCTTGAGCATTGATTTTAAAACTACCTCGTTCACAGGTCAATTTCTGAAAACTTGAGTGGGTATGCATGTTAGTTTCGTGAAGAAATATTTGGAGAAATTTAGCTACCTCAAATTCGACAATCTTATTTCAACAGATTAATGTAATTTTTATTCCAAAATATTACTCTCGCTGTCTTTGAGGTGCATTGGCTATAAGGGTGCCATTCTGCCACTGGTAGAGTTGATATATGGCTCTATGTTAATTTTGCAGAATCTAAGCGCAGAAATGTCAATTGTCCTAGGTCACTTTGGTCTATGCATTCAATAAAGGAAATTCATTCAGAAATCCTCTTGAATGAGCAGGTGCTGAAACAAAAGGTTTCCGAATCTAGTCATGACACAGAGTCTTTCACTCTTGATGACTAGTTTTTCAGTCGATCAAGTTCTCTCCTAAAGGTGAAATATCAAGTGAACCTGCTATTGACGCAAAGGCGATGCTTCGAACTAGCATGTTGTACTGGACGCAAAATTCAATAGCAAAATCCTAGAGAACGGAGAGAGTTTGACGGAAAAATTGATTTAGAATGAGAAACCTTTTGTTGACCTATACTCATTCAAGAGGTGATTTGAATGGATCTCCTCAGCAGAATGTACGGACCAATGTGACCAGTACAAGGATAATTTACATCTCAAGGCATACTTTCTACAAAAATGACATCGAACCATCAGCCAAACTAGTGGAAGAATGGCGCCTGTTTGCGCCACTTGAACCCTCCCCTTGAAGAGTTTACCTCGTCAACTTGTGTTTATTATTTGCGAACTTCGTCATTGCTTTGTGTGCTCTCATGCAACTGCCTGAATTGGTTTGAATATAGTTGCTTCAAGATAAAACCGGTATGAAATTTTAAAAACAGGCTTGAAATATACTTAGTTCAAAGAAAAAAACAGGTCCAGATAAGTTTACATGGAGTTGGTTCAAAGAAGAAAAAAAAGAATTTGGTTTATATGTACATGTGGTTGGTCAAGAAAAACTTTTATCAGGGTGGTCGCCGACCGGGTTTCGACTGTATTTATTGGTAAATATTATCATCCTGTGGTTAAAATGATGACGCAAAAGTTGAAGAGATAAACTTTCCAAGGTATTCGGGACTCGAGAGAAGAGCCGACTTATTTGACTAACTGTTGTTGTACATAAATGTTCTATTTTGTATTTTCTCGAATTTTGTTTGTTTTATGTTAGTTTGAGTGCAAATATTTATGTTTCTGATAGTGAATTAAATGTTTATCGTCGAATTTGAGTAGGCGTTTTTATTCCTTTTAAACAGGGACTGATTACAAAGCAGTCGCTTCCAGATTTGATACTCCTAGTGGCGTTATCTCCTTGGTTAAGTCAGAGTCTTTCAAATATGAACAAATTTATTTGAAAGACTCTGGTTAAGTTCAGTTTGACGCCAAGGGATAGTAAAATGGCACCTTTTTGAATTTGATTAACCCAGCGGATTGCCCACACAACGTGACCTTGACCATGACGTCATAGTCACGAATGATTGATGTCACGACGCAAAGAGATATTTATTCCGAAAAGAAATTGAAAAAAAACATGATAAAGCGACGATTTGCAATTCATAGTGCCAGTGGAATGTTTGAAGTGTACGACTCGGACCAGCAAGAAGACTGCACGCAAAATAACAGGTCAAACTTGCCTGAATTAGTTCCCGAAAATTGTTCGCGAACAGATTGGTCAAACCTGCCTGAGCTAGCGGTCATCATGGTCATGAAATACCTGGAGGATTCGGACCGTGGTAGCATGGCTCAGACCTGCACCACGTGGGCCAGGTTAGTTCGAACCGCCGCGCTCTGGAGGAGGAGACATGTACAACTTGGAATCGACCACAAGTCAGATCGGAAGGCCGTGCAGTACTTTGAACAGTTTGCCGGCAATTTACATCAACTTAGCATCGCTTGCCAATCACGGGGCTTCTTGACGAGATTTCGCTTGAAGGAAAATCTAGCTCAAATAATCAGCAACATCACCGAAAAGAAACCGAAGTTACGTGCCTTGGTTATCAATAGGCTCGGATTGGACAGATTCAGGAAGTTCGACGTGATCAAGACCCGAGATCGTGATTTAGTCAACGGAATGTGTAAGATGTTCCGCGGGCAGACGCGGATGCGGGTCGTGAAGCTTCCGGAGACGTATGTGAGACTAGTTACGGGGAGGCGGCTGCTGCAGGCACTAGCAAAGGGAAGCGGACCGCAGGTCGCCACTCTGAATCTTATAGACTTCTTCCAGCACGGCATTGCTGTGTACCGGGTGCCAAATATTCAAAAGATCATAACATCATTCACAAATCTTCGGAAACTCGCGATAAATTTCAACTGTCTCTCCGAGGAGATTTTGCTAGGTGTTGCCAAGAAGACGCGTGGCCGGTTACGTCATCTTACAGTACGAGTCCACGAGCGCGACCCACATGGACACCGAATCAACGGAAGAACTTGGAAGGCCGTGAGAGCGCTTTGTCCCGAGCTGCAGGTGGAGTTTGAATTCGACAGCATCTGTACGTAACCGGACATCGTCCCTCTTCTACCGCCGGAGACACCCCTCACGTCCTTGAGAGTCTGGACGGGCGTGGACTTGGAAGACGAGTCCTGGGTACCTGGTTTCATCAGTTACACCACTGAGAACTTCTCGCACTGCTTGGGTAAGTTGATCAGTCGCGGCCGTCGTGTTTCCTCTGCGAGAGGTAGGCGTTTATGTGCCGTACATATCCGCATGGCTCGGCACAGAATAAGCAAGGTTACGTTTGGGTAAAAGCTCCTAATCTCTTTAGCATCGGTTCCTTACGTTTAAGATAAGTTCAAAACCTCTCTATTTCAGAAACACTAGAGCTCTCTATCGACAATAATCACACCTATTTCGACGAAGCGATCCTGATCCTGGTGACGCGTTGCAAAAAGCTTCGATCTTTCTCCCTCTGCAGCATGTTTATGGCAACGTTGATTGAGGAGATTTGTATACTACAGCGAGAGAACAAAATAGGTAGGATCAGATATTCCATTCTGGAGATCATGCAGTAAAAGTACCGGATTAATAATCATGAAGTCGTGAGTTGGTCGTCGAGAAGGCGGATCAATTCTGTTTCGTCTGTTGTGTCCTTCAGCAGGACACTTGAACCCTAAAATGCTTCTTACTTCGAATGAGATGAACTGGAGTTGATGTTGTAAATACCCCACTAAGTAACAAAACAAGATTGATATTTCAATCAAAATCAAAGGTGCAATCTTTTCTGTGTGCAATCTTTTCTGTTACACCGTATATTCCAACCTTTCCAGCCCTCCAATATTTCCACGCGACAAGCTGTTGTGCTTCCATATACGACTGCTTTGAGATTCAGATGACGGCAGAAGACTTCGCCGACATGATCACGTCACGAGGTCTAGACTTCGTCTTTGAGACCGACCCGTCACTTTTGGATGGTGATATCATTGATAATTAGAACGCACCGCATGCGCACCCACCGCGGTGTTTGTAGTGAGATTTTAGATCGATAAGTGTAAAAGTAGGGAATTTTGGAAGGTAAGTTCCCTCTAGCATGTTTGGACAAAAAAATCCCCAAAATAAAAAGTTACTATAAGACACAACTGCGAAATTAGACCTTTTCATTTGTTTACAACGAGGGGGGGGGGGGGGGGGGGGGTAACGGGGACAGACTACAAAGTTCGAAGTTGGGAGAAGGCTATCTCACATCCCACCTAGGATAGTAAATCTCCAAGCCTCGACATTGGTAACGGTTGCTTAGTGATAGACTAGCACCGTGTACAAGCGTACATTTGGTCTCTTCCGGTTTAGGAGGCAAATGAAGCGCAGCCCCCTCATTGGGAGATAATGGGGGATAATCGGATTCCGTTACAGCGGGAAACCAACGCGACCTAACTATGCTGATTCTTTCAAACTGGTCAAAGTTCAAAGGACACAAGGGACACAGCCTGCTTTGATTGGTTCACGATCAGCAGTTTCAAATATTCTTGACACTTTTCCAAAAATAGGTCAACGTTCGTTTCGGCTGGCAAGTGTGCTTTATAGACATGATTGACGTCAAAACAACCCCGATGACGCAACGAATCGTGAACCTGGGAAACAAAATGGTCGAACACTTCTGTATCACAATTTGCATAAATATCTACAAAGTGTATCATGGCTTTCTGGGCAAGATAGTTGTTGCGGACGCTCACCGCTACAGCGTGATGTGGCGAGTCCCCTTCGTCGGCCGTGAGGTGAACATTTCGGATCTTTGTTCCCCACAGCATATCCAAGTTGCTATTATTCATGCCGTATCCTTCCCCGCAAATGATCATTTTATCGTCGGGGAAGAGAAATTCGCGCTTTGTATTATCTAGAAACTCCCAGAGTAGCGAGGGCCTGATTTTCGTCACTCTGCTTGGCTTCTTCCTTTCTAGAACTTGGACTTGTTCCATTACATCTTCAATGGGAATTTCCAGACGACAAACAGGCTGCAAAACAAACACGTGGTCATGTTTATGATATTCGACGGGAAGATCCTAGAACCATCCATCAGTTTCATGATTTACCCCTCCATACAGGTCGCCAATTCGTCCATAATATACCGGTTTATATTCTTGTTTACTGGACACTGGATTTTTTAAAGCCATTTTCCTTTAGATCAGCTGTCATCAATTTTCCCGACATCACAATCAACCTAATAATGCTGTGCTACCTTAGACTTACCCGCCTCATAATTTCCTTCCCATATTCCCTCATCTGTTTTGTCACTTCCGGTTCGTATCGGCCATCTTGGAAGTAAAACACGCCAAAACTCTGCGTCAAATTTGGTGATTTGCGGGCGATGTCCTCTGCCAAATGATCATGGAAAAAAGGGACAAGATTGGGTTCTAACTGTCTGCTGGGGGTAAAGGACAGAGTCGTCCCCGCATCAACAACTGTGGCGCAAAAATAACCAAGCTGAAGATAAAAAGTTTAAAAATAACTCGATATTCGACATCGTATCATTTTACCGTAATTGTTCTAAAATAGTCGATACACACTTTCATTTTTGCTTTCAAGACCTAAACTGAAAAAGCCGAAGCAGTAGGCTCTCTCGTTTATGCCGCCAATGGTACGAATCACTAAAATCCGACGATGCCTTTACTAGTGATGTTTCCACCTCATGATGCTGACCACTGGTACTTGAATTCATTCTAAAACTTACCATCTCCCTGTTTTTGTTCTCCGCTACATAACAGTGCCTGTAGGGTGCCAACAAGTGTTCCTCATACTGACTGAACAAGGGGTCATAGCCCTTCTCGTAAATGGAGTCGATCGCGAGGATAGCGTCTTTGTCATACATCGTAGCGTCTCGGATTTTTATGGTGTCCGCCAAACCAGCCTTCGCAGGGCGCGTGGGGAGGGTCATGAGCACCCTTCTTCCAGGAGCACATCCATACGAAACAGGACTAGCATGAAAGGTTTGAAGTAGCTTTTTAACAGGAAAACGTTGGTAGAGTCCGTTCGATAACAACGAGAGCATTGAAAGTTGGATTTTGTCTGTGGTACACAAGCCAATTTCTGTTGCTATCCTTCGTCTAATTGGTCTTTTTAACCGGGTACATGGAGAAGTTGTAGACGGTGCCACTGCCCTTCTCGCTAATCCACTGATAGATCTCCCTCCTCCTTGCCACATGATCCTTATTTCCAACCAGCTGTCATGAAGTCAAATGTTGAACATCAATACTGAGTCATTGTACCTGTCATTGGCCGTAACTGACTAAAACGAAACTCATTAACGTGATCATGATTTGTCACAGTATCGAAATTGTTTTAACTGTTATCTACTAGAAGGCCCGCATCTGATTTAAACAAGCCATCGGTCATTACTTCATTACCGACAACACAATGAAATGTCCGTCGTCCACATCCGAAATCCGTTACTGGCACACCGTGATCATCTACACGAAACTGACTTTTAACTCGCCGACACTTAACGTGACCTGCATGTGGTACCATTATTCATAAACTCGTCATCTAAATACTAGTAACCAGTC
The DNA here is from genome assembly GCF_910592395.1 of Lineus longissimus. Lineage (NCBI taxonomy): Eukaryota > Metazoa > Nemertea > Pilidiophora > Heteronemertea > Lineidae > Lineus > Lineus longissimus. The sequence goes on along the minus strand of NC_088323.1, from coordinate 4,108,513 downwards.
TCTGAATTCAATTCTGACCATTCACGCATCAGACTCCAGATGTCCAGTTAATAATCCTTGCCTAGATGTTTCCAGCTGCTGCTCTCTCTGCTGTTTTTCATTTGATGACAATCTGAAATTTTTATCAAAATTTATCATAAAATCGATACGTTTTGGCCGTGGCGGCTTTATTTGACCACTGCATGTGACCACATTGTTTAGGCATGGATGTATTATTAAGATTTGATAATAACTCCATGGTTTAGGCAACTGAAACTTCATCATGTCCTTTTATGCAGAACACATTCATATTCAGGAAGAAAAAAAATTATAATGGAACAACCATGAGACTAAGTAACTTAAATTCAACTTATGTCCCCTTGACTGACCAACAACGACGATGGCAATAATCTCAACGTAAGGACTTCTAAATGAGAGTTGTTCTGAAATAGGCAATGCAGTATAATGGCAACACGGACATTGGGTGATATGAATAAAGACTAGCAAATGCTTTTATCTAAAACTTTATGTACATTTACACTAGGCCTTTCTGTACAGAATTGAAGTAAAAGCATTTGCTAGTCTTTATTCATATCGCCCATTGTCACAACATGCATGTTTAGCGTATAATTAAGCCTCATCAGTGCAAACAAGCTGTCTGAAATATCATGATTGTCCTGGTCAAAGGGTCATTCCACCAATAAAATATAGGCCACCCAACTGTACATCATACCGGATCATGTCGACTTTCTATTTATCTATTTTGGCATTTTAAAGAGACGAGATAAACATGAGACTGTCCTTTTGTATTTTATATGTAAAACGCCACCTCTGCATGACCACTGAAACGACACCTGGATAGCCAATATCTCCACAGGCGTTAGAGATTTAGACGCACCAGGCCTTGTCTTACATAAAGGGGATCTACAGTCGGCAGCTGGTGGGCAAAATATAGTTACACAAAGTTGCCAATAGGGATCTCTCACATTTCACAATATGTTGAAACTATTTAAGCTATGTAGCGCTGAGTCTAACATGACCCAGTGCCCTTACTGTTTTTTGTTATTCACCTGAAGATGGATGGCCAATTACTCCCCCCCCCCCCCCCCCCCCCAGCTCTTGCCTATAGGCATCCTTTAAGTTGCACATATCATTATCTGTTGCACATGATCATTTTGTGACTCCTAAGGGGGCTCGAACCGATTTCTGTTAGAATAACTTCGGAAGACAAATTTCGACAATCAATTAAATGATAGATTACACCCATGCACTTACATTTTCCAGCCAATAATATTGAAACAAGAAAACACGAGTTTCCGATTCCACGTTGCGAAAGAGATAATTCCACCCTTACAAACTTGAAGGTACTTCGCAACAAACAATTTCCAGGCCTTTATCGTGGGCCAACTGTTGAATATGAACTTACTATTCATATCCGGTAGCCTGATTCCGCAGACGAGGTCCCGATCAGGACAATTGAAATGCAGAAATTCATGGACTTCGAACATTTTAGTAATCGATTTTTGCGATTGATAGTTTGGGTCAACGACGTAATTTTCATTATTGTACGCGCAATTGGCGATTGTTTCTGGCTTGTTTTTAGGCAAATGTTACCTCAGTTCATTGGGCTGACCAGCTATGAAAATTAGTAAATTACCCGTTTTGTGGGCATAGAACGGCAGCCCAGGGCCTTCGGGGTAGCCGAACTAGGTATCAACAGATTCTTTCAAATAAATCGAGTGTTGGAGAGGGTGGGTAGGGGGGGGGGGGGGGGGGTTCATCAGAGATGAAAAGAAATGGTTGTCTGCCGACTACCGCCGGTACCCGTGTGCCGTTGTGCGTGGAATAAAATACATTTACGCATTTCGTCGTTCGCCAAGCTCTACTTTCTAATTTGTAAGGCCTTTGAAACCTGCCTATTGCCGTTCCCCGCGGAAAGACCTTGGCCTGTTTTGGCATGCGTCAATCAGTGTCACCTGCTTCCATCCTCGCCGTACAAGTCGTGAATCTCTCCCAGCTGGCTATAAGCAGGTTTTGGAATTGGTCCGAACGCAACGAAGTACGAATGTATGTGGTGTCATCAAATCCTCGTGAATTATCGTTTATGTATTCTAAGTTTGGGAGGACTCGGGCAATTTAAAAAAACCTCTATGTACCAAGTTCGTAAAATACATTTATTTGAATACATTTACGTAGCCTACTTAGTCGTCTTCGTAAGGCTTGCAAAACCGGTAGTTGATAAAGTATGGAATTAGTGAAACCTTGGAAACACTGATAAACCTTGGAATATTCAATGTAAACCATGGAATCACTGTGCAAATAGCGCGGGAAATCGGGTGCGTTCCTTCCACGATTTATACCCTCCCAACTGACAGTCTCGTCCCAGCTGACTTTATTGATAGCAATTTGCCAGTTGGTTCAGAAGCCAACATTTTTAATGTGGAGGATGACGTCATCAATTGGCAATGCGCTGTGGTCGTTAAAATATTTTATTTCTCTTCAATGGAAGCAAAAATTTGTTTTTATGATTGTTTTGTATTCCATAGACGATAAAGTATTATGCTCGGTACTAGATGCACGAGATCATAGGACAAACACACACGTGAATAAAAAAAACCGCTTATAACTGGTGACGTCACAAAGGTCTCTGCATCCCTCGATGCGTACTGGAAGATGTAAGAAATCGCTCACGGGGAAGGAAATTTTCATCCGCAAACTTCGGTAATAAACATACATGACTAGGCTTCTTTTATTCATCGTTTGTTATAAAATATCAGTCAATCATAGACAATTAGGCCTAGACATAGTCGTCAACCTTATCCATGCATAATGCATGACAGGCCCCCAACTTCCCAAGCAACTCGTCTGATCGAAAAGGCCCCGCGTGGTGGTGGCGTATTTATAAGCGGAGCGCTATTGGTCTATATTATGGGTGTGTGGTGGGCGTGTCTTCCCATATTTGGGAGATCAGTACTGTACACTGGAGGCGAGGTACAACTGGGTTGTTCTAAAATATAGACTATTGAATCAGATGTGCGACAGATTTCTAAATTACCATAAAATTCCGATCTGATCATGTAAGAATAAGCTCCAAATGTTGATTCGTAACCACGTTAGGTTCGAATGGCATTATTTCATGTTTTTATGCATTTTTAGGACTGATTCCAAGGTTTATCACTGGTTCCAAGGTTTCACTGATTCCAAGCTTTATCAACTACCTGCAAAACCTGCCTATTGCCGTTTCCCGCCTGAAACCTTGGCATGTCTTTCAAGTGTCAGCTGTGTAACTTGCATCAACATCCTCGCCCCACTGACCAAACTCTCGCATTTTGTGCACGAGGGACAAATAGCAAGAGAAACACGTCAGAATTACGAGGTTGTCCAAAATCTCAATCCCGACAGTCTGGCGTCGAGACATTTGAAATAGGCTCCGTCTGCAGCTGCAACTTCAAAGTGATGTCAAAATTGGACGGGCCAGCCAGTGCAGAGGTGAGCGCTGACACGCTTTTTTCACGTGGCTTCATTTTCATTGGCTAATTTCTGCACTGTGGCCAGCGTCCCTTTTTACGTTGCTTCATTTTCATTGGCTCGTTTATCCACAGTTTATGACTTGATTGGCATGCCAAGTATCCGATATAAAGGCGTGCCGGGCGTTCACCAACGCATTGCAGAATTGCATTTCAACAGGTTGTTATCTTGTTACGTTACGAGCCTTGACAAATTCGCACGTGCTGGATAGTTGGGCGGAAGTGAGTGGTGAGTGAACGATTTGTCAATTTGCCACTGTTTGACGAGATATCATGATGATCTGTTCTGTTAGGAGATACTGTGTTTATAATTTAGAAGGATTAGAAGTCATATTTGTTTGTCCGATATTCTTCAGGGAGGAAATTCTTTGTGCGGATCGCCAGCTTCGACTATCGGCAGAGGATTAAAGATGGAGCCACGACCTCGGGCAGCATTGATTGCGGATGTCACCAGAGGAGGATGGACAAACACAGTAGGAATAGAATATGGGCTAGGGCCTACCACACCTCATTATCAGCCAAAATCAGGTAAGGTAATTAACCTTCTCCCCCAGTCGCACAGGTAAGTCAAGACTCTGCTAAAAAAGGTTAAATTCGACCATATCCAAAGACTCCCTAATATTAGTAGGCCTATTTTTAGGATAAGGCCACGAGTATGAATAATCCGGTTTACCGTCCGAGAGATTTAAAAAGATGGTGAGGCTTATTTTAGTTTTCCCCTCCCCAGCCTGCTTTGCCCTCGTTCCCCTCGCTCGCCGGCTTCCCCGCGTAGATCTTGATTTTTAGTTTAAAAAAACGCCACCGGGATTTCATAGACGGCGCTGCGGATTCCGCAAATCCATGCGGTCTGCTCATCGTCATCCCGGCCTGCCATGCGTGCATGATTACAAATCCATCGCTATCGACACCACATCACGCCATCAGTTGATAAAATCGACTGAATATGTGTCATTGATTATTAATCTTGATAGATGCCTATTTACTTCTAAGTGACCCGGGGAAAGTAGAAAAGTACTTGTAGGCCTATTTAATTTCTTCTGCGGTCGTACGTGTTCACAATATCAATAGGGCCTACGCTGGCAGCACCACCCTCAAACTCGTTAAAACTCATCAGAATTGTAGTTTTTGCTAGGTACACCCCGTGGTCTTATATGTTTCACTGAGACATTATTTTCCCATTTGTGATTTTTTATAAAGAATGAAATTTTATTTCAGTAGGCCTACATCACAATGTACATTACAATTGTTCTACCTGCACCATCTGGAATGTTTGAATTATATACTGCAATTAACTTAAAGATGAGTAGCTTGCGGTTTTCACACTTGTGTTTTTTTATGCCCTATAATTTTTACCCAAGTTTAAATTTTGATAAAAGCGTTTCAGGTCACCTTTAAAGGTAATCATTGCGTATCATAAAAGTCTAACATAATATGCCAGCATCAGTAGACGGTACAACACTGTTAAAATAAATTCCCCATCAAATTAATTTGTTATCAAACTGTGAATGCATTTGTCTACTTGTGATAGGTTTACGTCTTGTCTTCTCTTTTTGGCTCACTGGTACGGTGAGTCTATACAACACCGCAGTGTCTGTCGTCCGTCGTCGTCGTCTGTCGTATCCTATTTCAAAAACAGTGGCACATTTCTTAACCGAGAAGGCTATTGACTCAAATGTCAAAACTTTGTATGCATGACCCCCCACTAGGTCAGATGATCTTTGAATTCGGTCCGGTCTGATTCTTGACTTGGCCACCAGGGGGGCCAAAACTGAAAACATAAATAGTGTGATATCTCACTTATTGGTGATTTGTTTTTTATAAAATTTGTATAGTAGGTACTCCTCGCAAGGATATATCACATATCATACGTGTTTTCATACATTTCGTAACTGCTAGGGCTATGGGCTTGTAACTTTGTGCTCAAGACCCCCTAGGTCTCAACTTTGACACCAGGGGGCAAAAAGTGAAAACCTTAAGTGTGATGTCTCGCTCATCAGTGATTCGTATTCGATAAAGTTGTTATGGTTGGTACTCCCAGCAAGGATACATTCCATATTATACAGGTTTTTGATTCGACCTACTTTTCAGGGTCCATTGTCGATTAAAGGGAACTGAAACCGCCAAGCCAGTTCGTATGACCTCGTTTTCATTTCCCGCGTATTGGGTGATCAGAACGAGGCATGAATGAAACATGGCGCCTAGCTGTCAATCATTAGTGATGTCACTACTATGGAATTTACTACGAAAACTCATGAATGAAAGATCGCATGACTCGCGTGATTCTCACATGATTCTCAATAATAACAAATTGAACTGCGCATGCTCGGGCACTGGGGGCGGAGCTACAAATCTGAACTCGAATATGAAGTTGGAAGTTTGACTTTCTCGGGCAGTGAAAGTCGAAAAGTTGAATAAATCGCTCGGCGGTTCCAGTACCCTTTAAGTTGTCACCTAAATACCAGTGAGCACAATGGCCCCTGGCCTTTTCATTTGTTTTTCTCATAAGAGTGCATCTTGCAGACAACTTGTCAAAAGTATAGGAAAGTAGGCTTTGCAAGTGTCAAAATGTGACGTCAAAAACAAGATGGCTGCCACATATTTTGGGCTATATTTCATTTCAAATTTGACATAGGATCAATATTTGGGTGTCAGGCTATTGGTTCTAGGGGTCAACTCAAGGAATCTATCTGGACAATTTGTGAAGTTGTTGGGAATTGCATCACTGGAAGTATGACATTTAGGGAACCACTTTGCTTCCAGTGATATATGCACTTTAACCGGAAGTATGACATTTAGGGAACCACTTTGCTTCCAGTGATATATGCACTTTAACCGGAAGTATGACATTTAGGGAACCACTTTGCTTCCAGTGATATATGCACTTTAACCGGAAGTATGACATTTAGGGAACCACTTTGCTTCCAGTGATATATGCACTTTAACCGGAAGTATGACATTTAGGAAACCACCATGCTTCCAGTGATATATGCACTTTAACCGGAAGTATGACATTTAGGGAAACACTTTGCTTCCAGTGATGTATGCACTTTAACCGAATGTATGACATTTAGGGAACCACTTTGCTTCCAGTGATATATGCACTTTAACCGGAAGTATGACATTTAGGGAACCACTTTGCTTCCAGTGATATATGCACTTTAACCGGAAGTATGACATTTAGGGAAACACTTTGCTTCCAGTGATGTATGCACTTTAACCGGAAGTATGACATTTAGGGAAACACTTTGCTTCCAGTGATGTATGCACTTTAACCGAATGTATGACATTTAGGGAACCACTTTGCTTCCAGTGATGCAATTTAACCAAATGTATGATATTTAGGGAACCACCATGCTTCCAGTGATATATGCACTTTAACCGGAAGTATGACATTTAGGAAACCACTTTGCTTCCAGTGATATATGCACTTTAACTGGAAGTATGACATTTAGGAAACCACTTTGCTTCCAGTGATATATGCACTTTAACCGGAAGTATGACATTTAGGGAACCACTTTGCTTCCAGTGATATATGCACTTTAACCGGAAGTATGACATTTAGGGAACCACTTTGCTTCCAGTGATATATGCACTTTAACCGGAAGTATGACATTTAGGGAACCACTTTGCTTCCAGTGATATATGCACTTTAACCGGAAGTATGACATTCAGGGAACAACTTTGCTTCCAGTGATATATGCACTTTAACCGGAAGTATGACATTCAGGGAACCATCTTGCTTCCAGTGATATATGCACTTTAACCGGAAGTATGACATTCAGGGAACCATCTTGCTTCCAGTGATATATGCACTTTAACCGGAAGCGACGAGGAGGTGCAATTTTCAAGGACAGAGACCGAGGTTTGTATCACTAAATCGTATCTACAGTTGTACTTTAGACATCAACTTTGATTACAGAGTCGAGAAGGATGATCAATGGTGGGAAGACTGAGACCCAGGGCAGGATGAAGACATCGTCAGGTATTGTGTCACTTATTTACAAGTCTTTTTTTGTATGCACAGTTAAACTTTCAGAATTTGTCTACAGTTTTCGATGAAGGAAGGAAGTGACACTGGGGCAATTTTCACGAAGCAGGAGAGATGACACTGCTATATTTTTTTCGCTATTTTTCGAGAGGAAGGAGGTAGGTACACAGAGAGATTGACTCATTTTCGGGAGATGGAATAGAAGACCAATGACGCTGATATATTTTCTTCGCTATTTTTCGAGAGGAAGGAGGGCCACAGAGAGATTGGATATATGGCACGAATTAGGGGAAGCAATGCAGACAACAAAAATAAAAAAAGCATTTTGACAAATCATCCTTATGCAAAAGCCTGCATCTTCTAAACTTTTTTCCTGAACTGATGTCAAAAACATACTTCAAATTAATGCTGGGGAATTTCTAAATTTTCAAACTACATTTTTTCTTAGAACCTACAAAATGAATTGATAATTCAAACTCTTATTTTAAGAAACCCTATGATTGGCTGGAGGTAATTTTTTTGAAGCCAAAAAATTGATGATGAAGAAACCCAACACTGACATTTATGCATGTTAGACCATTAGTTGAGAAAACAACACTAAAGCCTACATTTTGATGGTAAAAATATTATTTCATACAGCCAAATAACCTACATTCAAACCCAATGTTTCATTCTGAAATATAAACTCCCATTTTGCTTATTCCCTACACCCTAAAGCCTACTTCTGAGTTTGATCAAGAAGTCTTATTTCGAGAAACTCTACAGTTAACACTACATCATTTATTCAAATAACCAAGAAGCCTAAACTGACATTTTAAATTATCAAGCCATTATCTGTGAACACTACACTAAAGCCTACATTTTGAAGGAAGTAATCGTGATTTTATACAGCAAAATAATCTACATATAAAGTAAACGTTCAGTTCTGCAATATATATTTACTTTTTGCCTAATCTGGGATGGAGGCCTACACCCTCTAGAAACCCTACAATTAATTCTTCATCAATTTTTCATGGAATGATCCATAACTAAGAAACCTACACTGAAGCCTACACTGTCATTTTAAATTATCAAACTCTTATTTGTGAACACTACATTAAAGCTTACATTTTAAAAGAAGTTGTCATGATTTCATAATATCGCTCCCCTAATTCGTGCCACAAATGCCATATTTTTCTTCGCTATTTTTCGAGAGGAAGGAGGGCCACAGAGAGATTGACTCATTTCATTTTCGAGAGATGGTGCTGCTCTATGTTTTTTCGCTATTTTTCGAGGTGAAGGATGTGTACACAGAAAGATTGACTCATTTCAAGTCATTTTTGAGAGATGAAATGGAAGACCAATGACGCTGGTATAATTTTCGAGAGGATGGAGGAACACGGAGAGATTGGATGTCTGGCACGAATTAGGGGAAGCAATGCAGACAACAAAAATAAAAAAAGCATTTTGACAAATCATCCTTACGCTAAAGCCTGCATCTACTAAACTTTTTTTCAGAATTGATGTCAAAAACTTACTTTAAATTAATGCTGGAGTATTTCTAAATTTTCAAATTATATTTTTTCTTAGAACCTACAAAATGAATTGATAATTCAAACTCTCATTTTAAGAAACCCTATGAATGACTAGATGTAATTTTTTCAAAGCCAACAAATTAATGATGAAGAAACCAACACTGACATCAACAAATGTTAGACTATTAGTTGAGAAAACAACATTAAAGCCTACATTTTGATGGTAAAATAATGATTCCATCCCGCCAAATAACCTACATTCGAACTCAATGTTTCATTCTGAAATATAGATTCCCATTTTGTTTATTCCCTACAACCTAAAGCAACTTTTTAGTTTGATCAAAAACTCTTATCTCTAGAAACCCTACAATTAACACTACATTATTTATTCAAATAACCAAGAAGCCTAAACTGACATTTTAAATTATCAAGCCATTATCTGTGAACACTACATTAAAGCCTACATTTTGAAGGAAGTAATCATGATTTTATACAGCAAAATAATCTACATATAAAGTAAACGTTCAGTTCTGCAATATATATTTACTTTTTGCCTAATCTGGGATGGAAGCCTACACCCTAAAGCCTATATTTGAAATTTCATCAAAAACTCTTATTTCTAGAAACCCTACAATTAATTCTTCATCAATTTTTCATGGAATGATCCATAACTAAGAAGCCTACACTGTCATTTTAAATTATCAAACTCTTATTTGTGAACACTACATTAAAGCTTACATTTTAAAAGAAGTTGTCATGATTTCATAATATCGCTCCCCTAATTCGTGCCACAAATGCCATATTTTTCTTCGCTATTTTTCGAGAGGAAGGAGGGCCACAGAGAGATTGACTCATTTCATTTTCGAGAGATGGTGCTGCTCTATGTTTTTTCGCTATTTTTCGAGGTGAAGGATGTGTACACAGAAAGATTGACTCATTTCAAGTCATTTTTGAGAGATGAAATGGAAGACCAATGACGCTGGTATAATTTTCGAGAGGATGGAGGAACACGGAGAGATTGGATGTCTGGCACGAATTAGGGGAAGCAATGCAGACAACAAAAATAAAAAAAGCATTTTGACAAATCATCCTTACGCTAAAGCCTGCATCTACTAAACTTTTTTTCAGAATTGATGTCAAAAACTTACTTTAAATTAATGCTGGAGTATTTCTAAATTTTCAAATTATATTTTTTCTTAGAACCTACAAAATGAATTGATAATTCAAACTCTCATTTTAAGAAACCCTATGAATGACTAGATGTAATTTTTTCAAAGCCAACAAATTAATGATGAAGAAACCAACACTGACATCAACAAATGTTAGACTATTAGTTGAGAAAACAACATTAAAGCCTACATTTTGATGGTAAAATAATGATTCCATCCCGCCAAATAACCTACATTCGAACTCAATGTTTCATTCTGAAATATAGATTCCCATTTTGTTTATTCCCTACAACCTAAAGCAACTTTTTAGTTTGATCAAAAACTCTTATCTCTAGAAACCCTACAATTAACACTACATTATTTATTCAAATAACCAAGAAGCCTAAACTGACATTTTAAATTATCAAGCCATTATCTGTGAACACTACATTAAAGCCTACATTTTGAAGGAAGTAATCATGATTTTATACAGCAAAATAATCTACATATAAAGTAAACGTTCAGTTCTGCAATATATATTTACTTTTTGCCTAATCTGGGATGGAAGCCTACACCCTAAAGCCTATATTTGAAATTTCATCAAAAACTCTTATTTCTAGAAACCCTACAATTAATTCTTCATCAATTTTTCATGGAATGATCCATAACTAAGAAGCCTACACTGTCATTTTAAATTATCAAACTCTTATTTGTGAACACTACATTAAAGCTTACATTTTAAAAGAAGTTGTCATGATTTCATAATATCGCTCCCCTAATTCGTGCCACAAATGCCATATTTTTCTTCGCTATTTTTCGAGAGGAAGGAGGGCCACAGAGAGATTGACTCATTTCAAGTCATTTTCGAGAGATGGAATGGAAGCGAGTTGGTGCTGCTCTATGTTTTTTCGCTATTTTTCGAGGGGGAGGTGTACACAGAAAGATTGACTCATTTCAAGTCATTTTTGAGAGATGAAATGGAAGACCAATGATGCTGGTATATTTTTCGAGAGGATGGAGGAACACAGAGAGATTGGATGTCTGGCACGAATTAGGGGAAGCAATGCAGACAACAAAAATAAAAAAAGCATTTTGACAAATCATCCTTACACTAAAGCCTGCATCTACTAAACTTTTTTTCAGAATTGATGTCAAAAACTTGCTTTAAATTAATGCTGGAGTATTTCTAAATTTTCAAATTATATTTTTTCTTAGAACCTACAAAATGAATTGATAATTCAAACTCTCATTTTAAGAAACCCTATGAATGACTAGATGTAATTTTTTCAAAGCCAACAAATTAATGATGAAGAAACCAACACTGACATCAACAAATGTTAGACTATTAGTTGAGAAAACAACATTAAAGCCTACATTTTGATGGTAAAAAAATGATTTCATACCGCCAAATAACCTACATTCAAACCCAATGTTTCATTCTGAAATATAGATTCCCATTTTGTTTATTCCCTACAACCTAAAGCCTACTTTTTAGTTTGATCAAAACTCTTATTTCTAGAAATCCTACAATTAACACTACATTATTAATTATTCAAATAACCAGGAAACCTACACTGACATTTTAAATGATCAAGCCATTATCTGTGAACACTACATTAAAGCCTACACTTTGAAGGAAGTAATCATGATTTTATACAGCAAAATAATCTACATATGAAGTAAACGTTCAGTTCTGCAATATATATTTACTTTTTGCCTAATCTGGGATGGAAGCCTACACCCTCTAGAAACCCTACAATTAATTCTACATCAATTTTTCATGGAATGATCCACAACTAAGAAACATACACTGTCATTTTAAATTATCAAACTCTTATTTGTGAACACTACATTAAAGCTCACATTTTAAAGGAAGTTATCATGATTTCATGATATCGCTCCCCTAATTCGTGCCACCAATGGGAGATTGACTCATTTCAAGTCATTTTCGGAACGCTGCTATATTTTTCTTCGCTATTTTCCGAGAGGAAGGAGGCACAGAGAGGAGTGACTCATTTCAAGTCACTTTCGAGGGATGGAATGGAAGAGAGTTGGCGCTGCTATAATTTTTTTCGCTATTTTTGGAGAGGAAGGAGGTGTACACAGAGAGATTGACTCATTTTAAGTCATTTTGATAGATGGAATGGAAGACCAATGACGCTGCTATATATTTTTCGCTATTTTTCGAGAGGAAGGTGATACTCCGAGAGATTTATGGTACTACTTAGGGGAAGCACTGTGGACATTGTCTGTTTTGTAGGTTTTACGATCCATTTAAAAAAAAAATTGTCTATAAGCATTTTGAAAACCATTTCTTCAACAACATTTTTTGAAGATGTTCATCACATAGCGAACAAATATAAAAAAAGTATTTTGACAAATCATCCTTACAAAAAAAGCCTACATCTACTAAGCCTTTTTAAAAATTGATGTCAAAAACTTACTTTAAATTAGTGCTTGAGAATTTCTAAATTTTCAAATTATATTATTTCTTAGAATCTACGAAATGAATTGTTAATTTAGACTCTTATTTTAAGAAACCCTATGATTGGCTAAACGTAATTTCTTTTGAAGCCAAAAAATTAATGATGAAGAAACCAACACTGACATCAACAAATGTTAGACTAGAAGTTGAGAAAACAACATTAAAGCCTACATTTTGATGATAAAAAAATGATTTCATACAGCCAAATAACCTGCATTCAAACTCAACGTTTCATAATGAAATATAAACTCCCATTTTGCTTATTCCCCACAACCTAAAGCAACTTTTTAGTTTGATCAAAAACTCTTATTTCTAGAAACCCTACAATTGACACTACATCATTTATTCCAAAACCAAGAAACCTACACTGAAGCCTACACTGACATTCTAAATTATCAAGCCATTATCTGTGAACACTACATTAAAGCCTACATTTTGAAGGAAGTAATCATGATTTGATAATATCGCTCCCCCTAATTCGTGCCATAAATGGGAGATTGACTCATTTCGAGTCATTTTCGAGAGAAGGAATGGAAGAGAGATGGCGCTGCTCTATTTTTCGAGAGGAAGGAGGTGTGCACAGAAAGATTGACTCATTTCCAGTCATTTTTTGAGAGACGGAACGCAAAGAGATGATGCTGCTATATTTTTTTCGCTATTTTTCGAGAGGAAGGAGGTGCTATTTTCAAGAAGGACGGAGACTGTAAGGTTTGTATCACAAAATCGTATCTACAGTTGTACTTTCAGACTTAAACTTTGGCTACAGAGTTGAGAAGGATGATCAATGAAGGGAAGACTGAGGCCCAGCGCAGGATGAAGACATCGTCAGGTATTGTGTCACTTATTTACAATGCTTTTTTTTGTATGCACAGTTAAACTTTCAGAATTTGCCTACAGTTTTCGTTGAAGGAAGGAAGCAACACTGGGGTAATTTTCACGAAGCAGGAGCGATTACACTGCTACATTTTTGTCGCTATTTTTCGAGAGGATGGAGGTGTACACAGAGAGATTGACTCATTTCCAGTCATTTTTGAGCGATGGAATGGAAGAGAGATGACGCTGCTATTTTTTTTCGCTATTTTTCGAAAGGAAGGAGGTGCTATTTTCAAAAGAAGGACAGAGACTGTGAGGTTTGTATCACTGAATCGAACCTACAGTTGTAGTTTCAGACACATTTTGAATGAAGCAATCATGATTTTATACAGCAAAATAATCTACATATAAAGTAAACGTTCAGTTCTGCAATATATATTTACTGTTTGCCATACTGGGGAGGAAACCATTATTTGTGAACACTATAGTCCCTTAAGCCCACATTTTGAAGGAAGTTATCATGATTTCATAATATCGCTCCCCCTAGTTCGTGCCACAAATGTGAGATTGACTCATTTGAAGTCATTTTCGAGAGATTGAATGGAAGAGAGATGGCGCTGCTATATTTTATTCGCTATTTTTCGAGAGGAAGGAGGTGTACACTGAAAGATTGACTCATTTCATGTCATTTTCGATAGATGGAATGGAAGAGAGTTGGCGCTGCTCTATTTTTTTCACTATTTTTCGAGAGGAAGGAGGGGTACACAGAAAGATTGACTCATTTCAAGTCATTTTCGATAGATGGAATGGAAGAGAGTTGGCACTGCTCTATTTTTTTCGCTATTTTTCGAGAGGAAGAAGTCCTATTTTCAAGAAGGACAGAGACTGTGAGGTTTGTATCACTTAATCGCACCTACAGTTGTACTTTCAAACACTCTAAATTATCAAACCATTATTTGTGAACACTACCCTTGAGCCCACATTTTGAAGAAAATTGTCATGTTTTCATAATATCGCTCCCCCTAATTCGTGCCACAAATGTGAGATTGACTCATTTCCAGTCATTTTTGAGAGATAGAATGGAAGAGAGTTGGCGCTGCTATATATTTTTCGAGAGGAAGGAGGTGTACACAGAGAGATTGACTCATTTCAAGTCATTTTCGAGGGATGGAATGGAAGAGAGATGGCGCTGCTATATTTTTTTCGCTATTTTTCGAGAGGAAGGTGTTCACAGAGAGATTGGCTCATTTCCAGTCATTTTCGAGAGATGGAATGGAAGACCGATGATGCTGTTATATTTTTTTTTCGCTGTTTTTCGAGAGGAAGGAGGTGCGATTTTCAAGAAGGACAAGAGACTGAGGTTTGTATCACTTGATCGCACCTACAGTTGTACTTTCAGGCACTCTAAATTATCAAACCATTTTTTGTGAACACAACCCTTAAGCCCACATTTTGAAGGAAATTATCATGTTTTCATAATATCGCTCCCCCTAATTCGTGCCACAAATGTGAGATTGACTCATTTCCAGTCATTTTAGAGAAATGGAACGGAAGCGCCATATATTTTTCGCTATTTTTCGAGAGGAAGGAGGTGTTGACTCATTTCCAGTCATTTTCGAGAGATGGAATGGAAGAGAGATGGCGCTGCTATATTTTCTTCGCCATTTTTCGAGAGGAAGGAGGTGTACACAGAAAGATTGACTCATTTCCAGTCATTTTCGAGAGATGGAATGGAAGACCGATGATGCTGCTATATTTTTTTCGCTATTTTTTCGAGGGGAAGGAGGTGCTATTTTCAAGGAGAAGGATAGACTGTGAGGTTTGTTTCACTAAATTGTACCTACAGTTGTACTTTCAGACTTCAACTTTGATTACAGAGTCGAGAAAGATGATCAATGGAGGGAAGACCGAGACCTAGTGAAGGATGAAGACTTCGTCAGGTATTGTGTCACTCATTTGTATGCATAAGTTAAATTTTCAGAATAGGTCTGCAGTTTTCATTGAAGGAAGGAAGGAAGCGACGAGGAGGTGCAATTTTCAATAAGAAGGACAGAGACTGAGATTTGTATCACTAAATCGTATCTACAGTTGTGCTTTCAGACGTAAACTTTGATTACAGAGTTGAGAAGGATGATCAGTGGAGGGAAGACCGAGACCCAGCGCAGGCTGGAGACTTCGTCAGGTATTGTGTCACTCATTTGTATGCATAGTTAAATTTTCAGAATTGGTCTGCAGTGTTCGTTGATGGAAGGAAGGAAGCGACGAGGAGGTGCAATTTTCGACAAGAAGGACAGAGACTGTGAGGTTTGTTTCACTAAATCGTATCTACAGTTGTATTTTCAGACTTCAACTTTGATTACAGAGTCGAGAAGGATCAATGGAGGGAAGACTGAGACCCAGTGCAGGATGAAGACATCGTCAGGTATTGTGTCACTCATTTGTCTTTTTTTTTGTATGCACAGTTAAATTTTCAGAATTTGTCTACAGTTTTCGTTGAAGGAAGGAAGCGACACTGGGGCAATTTTCACGAAGCAGGAGCGATTACACTGCTACATTTTTGTCGCTATTTTCGGAGAGGAAGGAGGTGTACACAGAGAGATTGACTCATTTCAAATCATTTTCGATAGATTGAATGGAAGAGAGATGGCGCTGCTATATATTTTTTGCTATTTTTCGAGAGGAATGAGGTGTACACAGAAAGATTGACTCATTTCCAGTCATTTTCGAGAGATGGAATGGAAGAGAGATGGCGCTGCTATATATTTTTTGCTATTTTTCGAGAGGAATGAGGTGTACACAGAAAGATTGACTCATTTCCAGTCATTTTCGAGAGATGGCGCTGCTATATATTTTTTGCTATTTTTCGAGAGAAATGAGGTGTACGCAGAAAGATTGACACATTTCCAGTCATTTTCGAGAGATGGAATGGATGACCGATGACTCATTTCCAGTCATTTTCGAGAGATGGAATGGATGACCGATGATGATGCTATATTTTTTTCGCTGTTTTTCGAGAGAAAGGAGGTGCTTTTTTAAAGAAGGACAGAGACTGTGATGTTTGTATCACTAAATTGTATCTACAGTTGTACTTCAACTTTGACTACAGCGTCGAGAAGGATGATCAATGGAGGGAAGACTGAGACCCAGCGCTGGATGAAGACTTCGTCGGGTATTGTGACACTTATTTTTATGCACAGTTAAACTTTCAGAATTGGTCTACAGTTTTTGTTGAAGGAAGGAAGGAAGGAAGGAAGGAAGCGACGAGGAGGTGCAATTTTCAAGTAGAAGGACAGAGACTGTGAGGTTTGTATCACTAAATCGTATCTACAGTTGTACTTTCAGACTTCAACTTTGATTACAGAGTCTAGAAGGATGATCAATGGAGGGAAGATGGATGGGAATTGCACCAGCCGCCGGTTTCATCAAGATTGTTTGACTTGTTTATTTGAGGCAAGCATTCAGTTTTGTTGTCACCAGTGACTGGGCAAAAAACAACGCAAGACTGGCTCATCAAGATGAATGAATTGAGTGATGATGAACATTGGCTGTCTCCACACAAATAACTGCATTAAACCAGAATTTTTGGATCGGTTCCAGAGATGACTGCTGAAGATTGGTAGCAGACAAACAACTGAAATCAGTTATCAGTTTCAATGGGATTGTATGACTTGTTGATTAAAGCAAGCATTCGATTGTATTGACTCGGAGAACTGGAACTTAAACAAGCGAGGACTCTTTTGAAATCAGTTATCAGTTTCAATGGGATTGTATGACTTGTTGATTAAAGCAAGCATTCAATTGTATTGACTCGGAGAACTGGAACTTAAACAAGCGAGGACTCTTTTGTAACGGCCATTTTACATGTTTTGGAACTTAAGTCTTTTTTACCACAGTTTAAATTTCCCCCATGTTTAACTTTCTTTTCCTGGTTCCAAGTTTGGCCATTTGGATTAACCTTTATTTGCTGGGACCCAGGTTTCTTGAGCCCTTGTTTTGGTAAGGAAGACCCTTCCTGACCTCTATCTGGTTTTAGTTTCATCCTTTTCATACATGTTTTCAGGTTTTAGTTTTCAAGTCTTCATTTCTGTGAGGAGCAGTCTTGTTATGGCCCTCTAACGTTTTGGTAAGTTTACCCAATGTATATAGATCTTATTGAACCCTTTAATTGTACTGGTTGTATTATAGTTATTTCAGTAGGAAGGATTTTGTAGTGCCTTGCCTGCTCATTGTCACATGTGCAATTTTGCTATTATGTAATAGGTCAACTGGGGTGAGCCCTGAAGGATAGTCCTTGTTTTTATGCAGATTTGTGTTTCCCTATGTTAAAACCAGTCGGGTGATATTTATTTACATGTTGTAGGAAATTTATGTCCTTCAGTAAAATGTTTCTTTGTGCTAATGTAAAACCCCCCAGGAGACGTTACGTCTTTTTAGTTTTCTTGTGTCTGCTCTTTGGTCTTTGGAACTTAAACAAGCGAGGACTCTGAGGTCAGAGGACTTCCCAATGGAAAGGATAGCAGGCCAATCAGAATAAAATCAGTTATCAGTTTCAATGGAGTCGTATGACTTGTTGATTGAAGCGAGCATTTGATTCTATTGTCTCGGAGAACTTGATCGAAAACCAAGATGCAGTTAACTTGGATTCCCATCGAAGTTTCCCATAGGATAGCAGGCCAAACAAAGAAGAAAATCGCTTTCTATCTAAGGTAAGATTGAAGAAAGTATTTGATTCTATTGTCTCTGAGAACTTGAGCTAAAACCAACGAAAACCATCAAAATTAGTAGAAGGCAGATTCCCAATGGATAGTAAGCCAAGCAAAGAACAAACGAACGGTTATCAATGTCAATGGGATCATAAAAGTTAGAAATAAATATGGTTGTATTCTCCCTTCCAACTCGAAATCTTTCGAATGGCAGAGTGCACAACACTTCTCTAGACTGACCGCCTGCTAAACTTTGAAATAAATTATGTAAATGTTAGAAATAAATGCATTTGCAACCTCCGACTTTGTCCAGTGTTCCTCCTTTTCCTTCAAATTACACAGGATGTCTCGACAAAGGATCTATAAAGCCGTGAAACCAAGGGCCTGACATGGAGACATAGTCACATCCTAACATTGTTGTACCAGTTACCAGGATGTATCAAAACGTTATCAGTTGAACCTCATTGTCACAGAAGAATGGAATCGAGTTATGCTAGTTCGGCGAGCTACTTGCCAGATATCCCCAGCCTAAATCGAAGCTTTATGGTGTATAGCCTGATGTTAACACCTTCAGCGCCGAACCACGTAGATCTGCGTGGCCCAAATCCCCCTCTTTGAGCTGGTTATCGGAGTCTAATGTACTTCATGAAAGAACTACGCCATCGCCATCTTCAGGGCAAGGTAGGAACTGAGAAGACCATACCATGCCCTGAAGATGGCGATGGCGTAGTTCAGAACTACGCTATCGCCATCTTCAGGGCAAGGTAGAAACTGAAAGACCTTTTCAGTTCCTACCTTGCCATGAAGATGGCGATGGCGTAGTTCTTTCAGGAAGTCGATGAGACTCCGATAACCACCAGCTCAAAGGGGAGGTGTTAACAACGTTAGAGGCTATCATCCGACTTTACAGTAATATTGTATGAACCCCGGTTAATGGTGAAACTTTCAATCGACTTCGCATTACTTGCTGAAGCAACGCCACAACCTGATATGAACTATTCTGACCGCAACCCATGCATTCATACGAAGACAATTTAGGCATGTTTATGAATTATAAAGCAAACTCGGAAGAGGTCAAGTCGACAAGTAGTTTAAGACCAACATAGCGAGAATGTTACCAGCAAGTCTCTACTATTTTCGCGAATCGCGAATATTTCGTAAAAATTAAGAGGCGTGAACATTTAGGTGTTGACAGTATACGGCGCCGCACATTTTCCTACATGTGTGGAATATTCCCGCCATGAGGGTGTGAAGACAACCAGCCGGCCTTCTCCCACCTTGGTGTGAATGTGAATGTCGTCACCATTGAGGCACCGCACAACTTCCCATCACACAGTTTCGAGCCAGTTTGAATAGGAGGTCAAGCACTGCGAGAAAAGGTAGGCCTGCGTTTAATCAAATAATTTATTCTCCTTCCCCCTCGTCTTCGCCTACTCCTCCTCCACCTACTTCACTTCCTCCATCTCCGTCTTCTTGTCCTTCTTCTTGTCCTTCTTGTCCTCCTTGTCCGTCTTCTTGTCCTCCTTGTCTTTCTTGTCCGTCTTCTTGTCCTCCTTCTTGTCCTTCTTCTTGTCCTCCTTCTTGTCCGTCTTCTTGTCCTCCTTCTTGTCCGTCTCCTTGTCCTTCTCCTTGTCCTTCTTCTTGTCCTTCTTCTTGTCCTTCTTCTTGTCCATCTTCTTGTCCTCCTTCTTCTCCGTCTTCTTGTCCGTCTCCTTCTCCATCCCCGTCCCCGTCTTCTTTTGCTCCTTCTCCCCCTATACTTCTCAATATCCGTCTCTATCTCCTCCTCCGCTTCTCCATATTCTTCTCCGCCTATGTTTTCGACTCCTATCCGCCGCCTCCTGCATATCCGTCTCCATTTCCTCATTCTCCGCCTTCTCCATATCCGTCTCCGTCGCCATATCCGCCTTTCCTTCCCCATCTCTGTCTCGATCGCAATCTCCGTCCCTTTCTTCTCGGCCTCCGTCTCCATCACCTTCTCCGCCTATCCTACTCCGTCGCCATCTTCTTCTCTGTCTCCATCTCCATCACCGTTCCATTCTTCTCTGCCTCCGTCTTCCTCTCCTTCTTCTCCTTCTCCTGCTTCTTCTCCGTCTCCGTCTCTGTCTCCATATTCTCCTTCTTCTTTTCCTAGTCTTCTCCTTCTTTCGTCCTACACCCCGGACGCATTGGACCGGCCTCGTCCTGTCGCCCGGTACATAAGGAGACCAAATTAGGATGACGCAATGGACTGCCCAGATTGTCCTACATTCGTTTCTGTTCATCCAATTACATGTACATGTATTTCTGTGGTGATAAAGCGGCTTGTTTTCGATATATATCTTGTTTTTTTCCCCCAACATTTTCCCACGATCTTCAGTTAGTGATTTCGGACCAGAAGTGTCGTTGTCGCGTATCCTGGTGTAGGGGACTGCTAGACATAAATGACCCAGATTTACGATTTGGAGGTGCCAGGACGCCTCCTTTAATTAATAAGTTTGAGGTTTAGCTGAAAGCGCCTGAATTCGGTAGGTGTGGAATCAAGCACATTTCAGTTCTCGTACTGGAAGTAACTTTTCATTCTGATCTGCTTCAGGTTTGCAAAACATAGGTGAGAGGAGGTAGAACAACGTTCGTGACTAAAACAATGGCAGACAATGTGGGATGGACCATGACCACACAGTCACAAAATACGACTGAAATGAATGAAAAGCTCGCGCAGGACTCTTTTATTGGTGACAAAACTTGCGTTCTTCTGGGTGGTTATCTATTAATAATCGGTAAGTGCAAAAATTGAACTTAAAACGTGACAAGGCAGATGCTAGGGAGTCAACAGTTGGTCACTGAAAAGGTGGCGAATACGCTTTGGGAACTGGGTCTTGCTCTTAACTCGACACTCAAAATCAATTTGACGTTCATGAAGCGTTCATTAATAGGTCTTAGGCAAGTCGTGGTGCGTTTGAAATATCATGAGCTGGGTGGGCCAGAATAAGTTAAACCAAGTGGCCGATTGGTGTCGCCACTATCTCACAGTAAAAAATATCGATACGTGACTAATCCCGCCTGCCTACAGTTGTTCCTGCCTTATAGTCTCCATTTGAAATACGACATTTTAGATCTATAAAAAACGTTCTTTTAGGTGTAATTGGCTTATTTGCAAACGTTCTGATCGTCGTCGCCTACGTCAAGAAAAAGATAATTCGGTCGAGACGTGCCCTGTTGTATCTTAATCTGGCTGCGTCCGATATTGTCCTAGCTGGCTTGATGATTCCTATGTCAGCAACGGCATTCTTTCTGGTAAGTACTGCCTTGCTGGTCCTTTAAAAGAATTCTGACAACTAATTTGTTATCTTCGATTACTAGCTAGGATGTCAAGCTAAACAGCATTCGGTCGTGTCGTAATCTATCCTGAGAGCAGGCGTTTTCACCCCTTCGTCATAGACACGTTTGAAATATCCTTATCTTTCCAGAATTCGTGGCCGTTTGGTTACCGTGGCTGTCAAATATATGGGTTTTTTGGCTTCATCAGCTGTACGTCGACCATGGTCACTCATTCCTATATTGCGTACGAGAGATACATAGGCCTACTGGCGACTAATACAACGCTCCAAACACGAATTGACTGTAAGTATGAGACTACTTCCAATCATATCGAACTGAGAGTATCTTTAACCTTTCTTTAATCCACGCCAGGATTCTTGCCTACAGGGTGCTTTCTACAGGGTTGTGTGATTGTCTTCGAAGAGAATGTACTAAGAACTAACAGACATTAGTCGGTCAATTTGACAAATACAAGTACATCCGATTTGCAGGAGTAACAAACCATGTCTTTGAGGATAGGTAAGGACATAGTCAATTGAGACGGTACCCATACTGTTGCTGGGTGGTTGAAATATCGGGTACCATCGATTGAAATTTTGGTTTTAAACTTTATCATCAGATGACAGCACCGTATTTCAGATATTCAAAATTGTTAGCTCTCTTTGATGCCTGTATCGCTCTCATTTGAGTTGTTACGGTGGTTTAAAATGTTTTATGGTGCTAAAGGGACAATTCTCTTCAAATTTTGTCTGTTGGGGGTGTCGCGGGGGGGGTCGCTTGGTCACGAATATATATTTTTAAAATTATTCTAGGTGTTTTCTATCAGAAATATGTTTGTGATACTAATCCTAACCATGTCCCTCAATGAATTACGGTGGTAGTTTTTTATTTAATTAAAAAAAAATTTTTTTAAAGTTTTGAAATCTTACCCCTTACCCCTTAAACCCTCCTTTCCTTTTTCCAAGCGCTATTTCAATCGTTTCAGACAAGAACACTGCATGGAAGGTGGCGCTGATCTGGACTTATTCCGTCGTCTGGGCATCGCTGCCATTCGTTGGGTGGAGCCGCTACGAGTATGAACCCTACAAAGTAAGAATTGAAATATCGCAACCGTTTGATAAACCTCCCGCAAAGGGTCGGCTGTGGTGTCGCGCTAGGGTGTTTTTGTCGATGTTGATAATTCCGTTGCCGACCCAGTAGATGAGAAATGAAACGGTCCAGGGACCTTGTGCTCACCTCGGTACTGTTAATGCATGTCATTTGCACTGGACATGGGGAGAACAGTTTTGCTCATTGATGTAAATTTGCGATCTCAGAGGAAGTGTTGTGGTAGGCTTACGACGTGAGCCAAAAACGGAACTGCCCTGAGGTGAACGTTGGATTCCTCGCAGCTGATTGGGATATGCTCTGGGGGGGGGGGGGGGGGACAAAACACCACTTTTTGTATGGAGACGTCTGGGGGGCAGTTGCCGCCCCCTGCCCCTTCTAAATACGGCCCTGCAAACCATAAAATACACCTTGTGATCCGCCGCTGGCACATCTTTGCGGGAAAGCGGATATTCTCCATTCGCCATCTGTTTGTTTTTTCAGTTGTCCTGTACGCTTGATTGGTACAAACCGTCCATGCTGGCCATTTCGTTCATCGCAGCCGCGGGTACCTTCACTTTCTTCTTGCCTCTGGTCATCTCTGCAGTGTATTACACCAAGATCATCACGATAGTCTTCATGAACGATCAGAATACATCCAGAGTCTATCAAAACTCTGTTACAACCAACTACCGTCGTATGGAATTTGGGCGTTCTAAACGTGTCGCTTTGGTGAGTTTACGGAAAGAAAGATTGTATATAAACATTCTGTAGGAAAGTGTAATGTATGTACATGTGTAATCGAGTTCTACGTATATATTAGATGAATTTCACTATAGGTAGGCCTAACATACGTAGACCGGCCGTCCAACTAGATCGGAGCCTATTTGTTCAATGGGCTCATACATTCTCAATGTTTCTCAAACTGATTAAGCGTATCTCTTTTTGACTTAAAATTTTCGTAAAGATAGTTTACATCGTCTTTTCAGATGACGCTAGTCCTGCTTTTGAGCTTCATCTTGGCCTGGGGCCCATACGTGGTCTTAGCCATTATGGGGTCGTTTGGCTTCTTCCATTTGCCTTCTTATCGGTCAGCCTTGGTTGCGCCGATTCTGGCAAAATCATCTGTTTTCATCAACCCCGTCATCACCTACGTATTGGTCGAGAAGCAATTCCGATGGGCCGTGATAGAGCTGCTTTGCCGAGTTACAATTCATCCGACGGCCGTGTCACCCAGATTGAATCCGATGCCGAAATAAAGGCCGAATAAGAAAACCTCGGATCGGAGTGGGTCAATGCCACGTGGTTTGAACTTAGCCACGTTTCCGAGTCGGCCGTCCGCTCCCATGTCGTCATTGTGGCAATCCCTATTCTCTCCCTTTAAGGTCTCGTTAGGGAGTTTTTCCCGAATGTACGTGATGATGACGTGCCCCATTCACAGGACGTAACATTTATTTTAGAATGCGATTCCAAAGTGATTGCATGAGGACAACCGATTTGTGTCGTATATCAATGGAAACGCCCGATTCCCCTGATTCTGCAGGATGTTAAATCGGTCATTTTATTTCTTTAAATAAATCGTAAGCGTCACATTTGCTCCTAGCTCTGTTCACTATGCCAAATGGCAATATTGCCAATTGGGCCGGACAATCACGGAAAACCCCAAATATTATACTTTTCTTCCTAAACAATTCTTACAGTGACCATTCTCCCGTGAAAGACAGTTGCTTATGCTACACAAACATCAAAAAAAAATCGAGGGTCAACCATTGAACTTTTGAGATATGTTGAATTTTGCACAAATCAGCGAAAAACGCACCAACTGGCACTGGACGGCATTTCAACACGGGGCCGACGCACATCCCAAGTTCAGTGTACACATACGTCGGCAACAACAGTAAAATGCGTAGTTTCTTGTTAGCTACCTACTGAGTAGTGGTCTAGGTTTCAGAAACTTTAAAAAACACGTTTTTGCCAAAAAAACTGCTAAATCAACACTGTCATACTGTGAGAACCAAGAAATCAATGATTTTTAGGAACTACGGTACGGGCTTGGCCGCGCATGAATATAAAAAACTCCCTTATGAGACCTAATTCACCACTGCGCCATCTGTACACGGCTCCTTGTACCTCTAGTGACAACAACCCAAAGCGAGGCTGCGCTGTAAACACATGGCGATTCGCATTTTGTGTGGTTTGTACAAAATATTTAAAGTTTTCGTCGATCCAGCTAGTGTGAATCTGTGATATTTGATGTGCAGAAGGTATGTCATCTTTAGTTCATATAAATTTGATACTAGTGAAGATTACAGTTTCTGAAATGGAGATTTTAAAGGCATGAAAGGTAAATTTGTGACAGTATATTCGTTGTGGTTGTCTTAGAGGATAGACTATATACAGGGTGGCCCAGAATTATTTTCCCTTGCACAATAGAATTCAATTGTGTGTCCATTGTGTGAGGGAAAATCATTCTGGGCCACCCAGTAGAGGCCCTCACACCAGGCGGAGGAAACCACTGCTGGTCACAACAAACAAGCAGCAAACAAAAGACCGCATGGTGACGGTCGCACACCACATACATGAGACTGATATGATTGATATTTTGCTCGTTGTGTCTATATACTATATAGTTAGTATATTTAGGTTTAGCAGGTTTGTTTGGGCCCACAGTGGCTTCCTCCGCCTGGGCCCTGGTGTAAAAGGGTATAAAGACCTCGCTTACTACACACGCACTACACTATCGCCTTTTATAGGGAAGGCGGTATATGTATGATGTAGTGAGTAGTGTGCTGCAGGTGTACTGTAACTGTACCAGTGGCTGTTGTTGTGTTCATTTTAAAAAGACTTTGTCTTGTGTACCTGGGGCACGGATCTAAGGCCAGGGCCCGAGGGGGTGGCACCAGGCACACCTCTTTCTTGGCGACGGGATCTCCCCCTCGGAAAGGCACTTTGGAAGTGCTAATTGTCCGTCATTGGTTTACATAATACACCCCTTTCCCCCAGTGCACAATTCGAAAACATGGCATTCTCTGCAGACAGCGTGGGGTGCATATCGAGTGAGAGTGTCTAGAGATCAGCAACTGTTCAGACAAAAAAGCCTGAAGTCGATTCAAACACTGGCCTCCGCACAGTATCGGTTAGGCTTTCATACGTGGTAATGCAAGATAGATTGACCAAACTATTTGTATCTAATCAATGCCAACACAGTTCAGGCTTTTTCGTCGGAACACTTGTGCTGATCTCTAGACACTTTCACTCGATGTGCCCCCTACAGCATCTGCAAGGAATTCCTCGCTTTCGAATTGTACACTGGGGGTAATTGGTATAAATATATATTCTGCAAAAGATCCAATGCACATCACAAACATTCCCGAGTGCTCAGCTTCGGTCTAATGGAAATATAATCGTCATTATCCTTTCTTCTATGGATCATAGTCTTCCAGTTTTATATATGGATTTTGTTTAAAATGCTACATTATTTTGGAACAGTCAGTATACCTTTCATAACATCTGTCTTACAGTTAGCTATGAAAGAAAGTAAAATAGGTTATTTATGACAGAGATGGCTTCAAATTTCTATACAACATGTACAAAGTAAATGGCCTATTGAGAACCTAATAAATTGTAAGCATTCAATATGGGGATCATATTTTTCAAAGCAGGTTTAAAGAAACCGCTACCCATATTTCATGTATTTCTTCTTCTTCTGATAATGTCCCATTCACACCTGCCTGAACTTAATTTTGTAGATAACATACAGGTTATCGAAAAATGTTGTCACGGTCGGAGAAAGAAGCGTTATTTATAACAGAAAACATGTTCTACATGTAGACCTGTGTTGGCTTGATTTGTCATGTGTCATGACATTAGGGCACTGGTGCCAGGGGTCAGAAAGCCTGAACCCTTGTGCCTGCAATGGTCACTAAGTCACACTTTTGTTAACTGTCATTAGAATAAGATACCGAGAGATAATGCTAGATGTCTCTACTGGCATCTATTCAGAAACCGATTTACCCACTTATTTGCTACAATGAGTTTGATCAAATCTTTGAGTTTTAAGAGGCAAAACTGACTCCCTCCTTTAACTGATTCACATTTTGGGGTTGAATACTGTTTAACAAAGCAACTTTCTTTTGAAACCCAGATAAAAAAATGACATATTTGCAGTCGAATACAAAATTTCAGATTTTATCTTGCCTGTCATGTGACTGATGTGACCCTTGTCCTCAAGAGAATTTATGAACATAAATTTATACACATTATTTCCATTCTGGTAGGATCCATTGAACCATTTGACAGCAGCCCATACAAAATCATTCACCTCTTAGAAATTTGAAACCAAAATCTCACCCGATGGGGTACGATGTCTTTGGCACGTTTAAGATTAAAGAAAAACATTTGTCATACTCGGAAACTTGATATGATCTTTCTGTCTGACTATATACGCTGAATAGTGGGAACAGTAAGGAAACTAATTTTATCCTCAAAGTCAACATTGGATAGACAGGCAGTACCGACTGAGCTAAAGCCCAAAGGGAATTTCCTTGCAAGGATAGACCAGGGATGTTAAGTGGGATAACACCCATACAGCAGTTAATATCAGATAAACCCGAATTTAAGAGCATGGACTGATACATTGCTGAACAGTACACAAAATTTCTTTAAATGCCAATTGGGCTTGTCCTTTTGTGCACAATATCGAGGTAGTTGGCCAACCCCTCACAGTATGGGGTCAGCCCATATTTACTTAGATATTATGGTTGTATTTCAAAATGCCATTTTATATAGTTGATCCATGTCCTCAGAAAGATGAGGTGTCAATCATCATGTCATATGGCATCCTGAATGCCCTTTGTTTGCCTGTCTTGTGCCACTTGTGTTGTAAGTTGGAAAATCGGTGCAGACTAAAGCACGAACCAGGACAACTCATCTTATCCATCATGTATGCATGGAGACTGTGCTAGGCATACATGTATCACAGATGACACAATAAGACTCATATGTTGCCATTTATTTTGTCCAGTGCTTTCCAAAATGTCTTCACTGTTACCCAAAAGATAAGTAAAGAAGTTTGTGATTGAACATCATCTTTTTGTGCAACATTCTCTATCTAGCTCGTCTGCCGTAACTTGTCATTAAAAAAACCTTTTAATCTTTTCGAAGTGTTCAACTAGGCATGCAAGGGTTTGATAATGTTTACTCAACCTTATTGCCATGATATCTAGTTAGTTCTCATAAGGAGGTGTCCAGTCAAATCCATCTATCTAGTCAAGACATGAATCGTACAAGAAAAAGGGGCTGGCAGACAACAGTATTGGATTATGGATTACTGAATTACTGATTATGCATGATGGTCCGAGACAAGAACTGGAATAATTGCCAATGCTATACAGAGGCAAAGATAAAGTGGAACTATTTTGTCATGAATATTCGTGATTTGGACAAATCTAATATTCAGACAAGAAATTGTTTCTGAGTGCCGTATTTTATGATCTGATAGTGATAGTTGACTGTTAAAAAGCCTTCTTTCATGTCTTTGATTCAATCTTAAGTCATCTGGTTAGCCCTCGCAAGAAGATGTCACATTCAATTAGTTTTAAAGTTAAGACACGCCAAGTCCTTACCAACTATAAACCCCTCTGCCATGCTAACTATTCAAGATTGAGCAAACCTAGTTTGTATTTTCATAATAACTGTGTTTAAAATGATTCATCTTGATCTGCTCTTAAATGTATAATTAGGCTCTCTCAATATTCTCCGCTATTGATAATTAGTCATCTGGTTAGCCCTGACAAGAAGAACCTAGTCATGTGTAACAAGAAGACCCATTAGTTTCGTGTGGTTTGTGAGCGAATTGAGCTGTGAATTCCTAAAAATACTGATCAGATTAGCTGTCCTTATTTGTAAACAGTTCAAACGATGTGCGAAAGGTGATTGGTCAACAACAAAGACGTCCTTTGAGTGTTGATGACAGCTGTGACAAGATTAAAGGCTCTCTTGAGATCAGTTTTGGTGTCTTGTTGATCATCCATATGGTTTAGCAGAGCTTTGATTAGAATGCTAAATCAGTGATGGTATTATAAGAATGCTAAATCAGCGATGGTATTATAAGAAGCGTATTTTTATTAAGTCGGGCTTGAATTTCTTGAATCAACCATCCACTTGATCCAATTGAGCAAAACTATATAAAAGAAATTTTTGAGAGGTTAAGGGCTGACCACCATTCCGGCTAGAAATTGAAATCATAAAGAACTTTTTCAAAACGAACTGAATGCTAAATTCAAGGGTGGGAGTTACATGTAGTTCTTTGTTTCCCAGAGAACAATTTCCCACCCTTGGAATTGGCATTCACATCATAATGAAGGAGTTCTAATTGCTTGAGGATTTCGAGTTCTGGTCAAAATAGTATTGCCTATGGTCAACTCTTAAGGGACGCTTACAATGACAATACGAGTGGTTCCTTCACCTTCATCCCACATTTGTAACCATCCTTTGTAAGTGACCAGAACTTGGTTGACTCATGACTTCATCCCTGCTTGAAATGGTAACCATTAATTTCTACCACCAACACCTTTCATGATTGGCTGTAGATTCTAAGAGTACTTGCATTAACTTTCAGCAAGCGTCAGGACTATTGGGCACAATCCTGCATCTGATGACATGCATTTTGCCATTCATTATCGCAGTAGCAGGACACTGTTTCGACTTGATTATTCATCAGGGACAGAGAGAGCGTAGGGTGGTCTGATTATACCCGAGGGCTGTATGACTTCCCAATCAGGAAACAAGGCAACGTTTCTCATTACATATCAAAGCAATAAAGAATCATTACATGCATTAGGTGGAGTGACTCTCCAGTAATGGACATTAGTATTGTCAGGAAATGATTCTTATTCTTAGCAATATTGAAGTAGGTTTAGTAATGGGCTATTGCTAGGGATAAGGGACTTTGAAGTGGTCCTCGCTGGTCTTCTGAGTTAAATATCAGACTGCTGGCATGACTGGAGGTCATCCGGTATATAGACATTCAGCTTGTTTTACCATGCCGAACAGTTCTGTCTTTCAGACTTGCATCAATGACATGTATTCACTGAGATAAGTATTGTAATAAAATCATGAGTGTGTTATTTCACCATCTTCTTTTTCTTCCCCATGTTGTGTTTTCAATTTCATAACTTTGTTCACTAACTAGAAAATTGTTATCTATGGCTCTCTTCTTTTCATGTTCAAATTGTTTTAAAGTGTTCTGTTGTGTACAATACTTTCACTGCCCAGGTTGATGAAATCTTGCAATGATCAAAAAGTCTTTCGGTGGAAGGGCAGCGGTACTAATGTCGTAGTTCGTAAGATCGATGCAGTTGCTTCTGTGATGACTTAGAAGGGTTGGAGTCTGACTCTTAATATCCTCTTTAATACTGAGGCTCAGAATATTGAGACTCAGTTTTGAGGTTTTGAGAAGCGTGCAATAAAATCACCATACTATTTCACCATCTTCTTTTCCTTCAGCCTATTGAGTTCCCATCCCAATTTTACCCTAACATTGTTCAGTAACATTTCATTTCTGGTTCTCTTCCTTGTTATGTTCAAATTGGTTTTTTGTATACAGTACTTTCACTGCCCAGGTTGATAAACCTTTTATAGGTTGCTGTTTGTGCCACAGTTGTAAGTCTGTATGTAAAAAACAGTGGGTCCACAGTAAAAGGTACACCTTAACTCGTAACTCGAAGGATCGAAACTGACATTTTCTCCTCTAACGTGTCAACTGGAAATGGGTTGTCTGCAGAGGGCCGGCTGCCAATTTTGCAGAGACCTGCCTTATTTTCTGGAGAGACAAGTTAAAGCTTATCACTTTATCAGCAATGAATGATTTATTCAACTTTTCGACTTTCACCGCCCGAGAAAGTCAAACTTCCAACTTCATATTCGAGTTCAGATTTGTAGCTCCGCCCCCAGAGCCCGAGCATGCGCAGTTCAATTTGTTATTATTGAGAATCATGTGAGAATCACGTGAGTCATGCGATCTTTCATTCATGAGTTTTCGTAGTAGTGACGTCACTCAATGATTGACAGCTAGGCGCCATGTTTCATTCATACCTTGTTCTGATCATCCGATACGCGGGAAATGAAAACGAGGTCATACGAACTGGCTTGGCGGTTTCAGTTCCCTTTAAGTACTCCAGAGGATAGTATGGACACTGGAGTGGAGAACATGTCAGTCCCTGGGTACACAACTAAAATAATATACGTTTCTTCAAAAGCTTTTTGACAAGGATGGTATGCCTCCAAAATATTGGACAAGTATGAGAGGGAGCGCAGTGTGAGTATTCAAACACATCGAGGTAAAATGTCACTTTTTCAGTCAGTTGATGCTAAGACCATCAAAAGATTCGGCCATTTCTTCCATGCCTGGCCTACAACTCCACCCATTTATCTGAGAGATTCCCAGCTGCACCTTGGTACCATCCTTGGTAGTCCTCATGTCTTATTGCGGCACTCCTTTGTGTGTGTAACCTTAAGTAATAACCTCCTTATTGATATTTTGGCCACAGGCAATCACCTTCATGGTCATTACAAGGTTGTTGACTTGTTGATGGTCAGGGCATTATGTTTGTGATGATTTGGGAGCCGTCATGCTACATCGTAAGCATGCTAATTTCCACCAAATGGCATGAGAGAAGGTCAAATGGAGACAAATACAGACATTTGCCTGGCTTGCTTTCCCAAAATACCTATGGATGAAGTAGCACAAACCGCAGGAATCTGGATTTGGCAGGAGAAGTGACATGCACCCTAATCTGATACCAAGTGCTTATTCTATTGTCCTCTTCTTCCCACACACAATTTGGGATCAGACAGTTTGCTTTTTGTCCTCTTCATTACTACTCTGATTGGCCAACTGCCCAACCAGTTCCTTGCTCCCTGAGCGGAAATCCCTCGTATCGAGCTCAAGAAAATCTGCCGAGGAAGTGGCGAACATTACTGCAGTTCCTGTTTCTGCTGGAATGTCTTCTAGTGAAATTGGTCTCCTTTCATCTGGGTATGATTTGAAAGTACCATATCCTTCGTCCATACTGCTTGGGGCACATTTCTTCCATTCTGTTTCTTATTTGTAAGCAGAAATAGTGCACTTTTATTGGATTGGTTCCATCTAGATGTGGGCAGAGAGTGCAGTTTCTTTGCTTTATCACTTGGAGAAGTCACTTCCTACCATTCTCTGTATCGACTTAAGTGGAACTGGTGCATGTATGGATAAAAAAAACTGGTCCATTACCTGTGCAGCTTCCTTCTCATTCTTTGCTTTCAGCAGCGCTTTCTCTAGTTCTGATCGATGGTTGTCCAGAAAGTGGAGGTGTCAGCAGTCTTCCAATGTCCTCTGTCGAGTTGAATTTATCGGTTACCTTATAGCAGTACTGTACAGGGCCATGTTGGACTCATGAAGATCATTCCTGGGTTATGTTTTTTGTTTCTTGATGTAAGGTCATATAACAGAATCTGTCATTTTCTTGAAGCGGCAAATCGTCAAGACTATTTCCAATTTCAGCAAGACGTCAACAAATTGTGCTCAAACTTCTGCTTCTGTTGAAAGAGGAAAGGACAAGTGCCCTGCTTGAGGACGCAAAGATAAAGTCGTTCTAACCAGACTTGTATTCCTACTTTCTTTTTGCTCGGTAAAGTGCGGCTTCAAGCCCCTGAGTAATCGTACTAACTGTTTGCAAGCACGTCACATCACACCGACCCTGCATCAGGAAATGTAATGCAAATCCATCTGGGGGAGGCATTAGCCGAGCTTGTCCTTTGAGGGGTGTCACTTAAAGGTGATCAGCCCCCTAACTGTGTGAAAAGAATGATTGAGTTACCTGCCTCGTGAGACTACGGTGGCTTCACATTGCATACTAAGCTAACTTGGTTCATTTCTCGGGAGCAAGTCCATAAATTCAGTTGTGTTGTAGAATAAGCCAAGAATTAGCCTATATTGCTCACTCTTCTGTCAACAGTGGTCTTTAGAATGCATATCCCATGATTGCCTCCCCGGGGCAAACAGCATTTTTAAAAATTCATTGCTAGTTCTCTGTTACAAACCCCTTTATGTTATTCTCTAACCTCACCTGAAGTAATCAAGCTATAAATTTCCCCGTGGAAATTTGATCAGAATATCTAAAAATCTTCTTGTGGGCAAATTGACAAGAAAAACTACGGTCCTATTCGGTTTTGTGTATGTTAACCACTAATGTTGGGATGTCCCAAAGTGGTGATGAAAGTTGGTCGTGCTAGCTACAGATAGTGACCTGATTTCTTTACGATTTTTCCTTTATTACCCTGAGAGAACTGTAAAAATATGTCCCCTCGTGTGGTAGTTGTCTATCAGGATTTCACAATTTTCAAATGAATTGCTTTCTCTTTGTGTTGTAACTTGTAGGGGGAGGGTTTGGTGCTATTGGCAAATCCACAATCTCCAGATCTGATGAAAATGATGCTCACATTCACAAATAACTGTGGCTTTAAAACTCAAACCCTACACATTTTTTTCCATGACCATGTCCTAATGATATAAACAACTGGTACACCGCTCAATCAGCCTTAAAAAATCGTGTGACTGCGAGAAAACACCTAATTATGGTTGCACATGTCTTTCACACCACTGAGCAATGTTCTGTATTCACAGTGAAGTACACATTTGGTAATCTCATCACACGGTTTTCTGGCTCTGTATTTTCCAAGAGAGCAGCGAATGACACCAATTGTTGGACGGATGGGGACTAAATCTTGAGGGGGTGTTGCGAAGCTTGGTACTCCAGTCTGCTCTTTTGGTACAGTGTCAACACTCTCAGCAATTTAAATGGAAAAACCAGTCGGCTATTTTAGTGGCAATCGAGGAGCCTTGAAGTACCCCACTCGGCCCGAGACGATCCAAGGTGAAAGTGATCTCCTGGCATTCAAGACATTTGCCCAGGTGATCTGGGGACAAACTCTCCCCCACAGGATTAGAGAGCAGGTGATGCTGTGGCAAACAGTAATGACGTCTCTAGTGATAATGTGTCCAATCCCGGACAGACAGGATATTTTTAGGTGTATTCTTAGAATGAAACAGCCTCTCTGACTCACGACAATGCTGGTACCATGGTTATTCCGAATATGTATCGTTATGACTTTTCATCACACTGCTCATTAGAAACCAAATAGGGACCCCAAGTTATTAGATGACTCTTGTGCAAGTCTATATGGCTCTCTTTGGCGCAATTTAGGGAAGAAAGTTTGGCAGGGCAAAGTTTTTCCATTATGTCCATACCAGACTATGAATATAGTTCCATGTCTGAATGACAATTTCATGAAAGAGGTTGAAGTGACACCAATGGTGTCTATGAAATTTTTGGGGGAGAGATGACACCCAACTTGGTGATTATTCGTGTATATCTGAATGATTGTCTTGTTCAAGAATTCTCTTCTCCCAAATGCCACCAATGTAAAAAAAGATTGTTGAATTAAACCTTTTGGAAAGTGCAGTTATATTGACCGTTAAATTGGCTCAACTTTTCTAAAACCACTAACGTTAAATTATAATCAGGATTGAAATGAAATACAAAGAAGTTTTAAAGTTTTTGATATAAAAAAGTTAATCCCAACACTTTAAAGCCACCCATGAAACAACTTCAAATAAAATCCAATCATGTAGGTGTTCAGTCAAGCTCAGAAAACAAATGTATTTACTGTTTAAAGTCGGTTCAGAACGGCATAAAAAGTAAACCAAAGCAATGAGCACTTAAAAATGTCTGGATAATCCAACTGTGTATTTAACTGTCACCTTTTTTCCGTTTATTCCTGTAAAAGTCATGCTGGGTTTGAAAAAGGTTGGCTGTTAACTGCCAGATTTCGCATGCCACTAAATTTTGGTGGTCTCTTAGTTTTTTGCAAGGTAGGCCTCTATTCAACTGATGCCTATTCTTACGTTAATGGTTTACAGCTTGGCTAATAAAAAGTAATGATAGCTTAGCCCTTTCGTTATTCTTAATACCCTTAGTATATAGGTTATTATAATAAAAATATCTCACAGATTTGATGTTCAAAACCATAAGCTGGTGTTTGAAAGTTGACGAAATATGAATGAATTCCTGCTTTCTATCTAAGCTTATAACTCTCTTATTGAATTCTCGAGCTAAACTTTCGGCCTATTATTCAATCAGACCTGATCACATAGAAATTAGAGAAAACTTCATCTGGAAAAAATCGGTCTGAACTCAATATGAACTCCTAGAAACTGGTTAAAAATGATTAGCAGACAGTATCTTTTTGTGGTTATTGCCTTATGTGACTTTCACTCTTAAAGGGAGACTATATAAATGTAGGCTGGACCAATGTAGCTCTGATCAGTTGAACAAAGTTGCCAATAGGGGTCTCTCCTGTCTTGACAATATGTTGAAAATCTTCACGCTTGTATAATGAATAATCATCTCGGTATCAGACACACCCCAGACCTCTGGTTGTGCATACTTACCACTTGTAGACTACGTATTTGACCCGTCTAACTCCTGCCTATTGTCCCTTTTAACATTAAGTCAATTTAGTTACTGGTATTTGGATCATCATTAATGGTCTATTTGCCCTCCAAAATATTCTACCAAAGTCTGTTTTATCAACAGCCACAGGCGAAACCACAATATTTGCCAAATAAATGTAAATTTTACATGACAAATCTGAACCCAAAACACCAATAACTCATTATTGACATTTTTGTCGTTAAAAGTTTTGTGTTTTATTTTCGTTAAAAGTAAAAGTTAATCTAGCAGAGCTGGTCTAGTGGGCTGTTACTTTAATGGATAAAATTTTAGTTGTGTGTAATGACGTTTGGTCGAGTGCTTCTGTTAAAATATTTATTAAGCCGACTTTACGAGTGTTGTTGGGATTTGTTTTTTGTTCAACTATTTGGTCTTTAAGTTTATTTCTACATTCTAGACTGTTTGTGTTAGGTTCTGGACTGTTTGTATTCAGTTGTCTTAGACCTTGTTTGGCTGGTTAGGGAAGGACATGCCGGTAAAAATTGTAACCTGACTATTTTGTTTTGTGGACGTGAATGTGCACCTTTTAAAAAAGGTTACTTTTGAAGTTTCAAACCACAAATTGTATTTTAGAAATGACCCAAAAAGGCCTGCTATGGGAGAATGTCTGGACTTTTTAGTCTTAAGTTCTTGGACCCATGTGTTTGTTGAAATTCAGTCAGGCATCTTAAAATTGCTTCGGTATTGAAAGAATATTTCCATAAATCTATCGGATTACGTATCAATATCCTTCAAGAACTACATATCATTCTCACATTAAAGGTAAGTTATCAATTTTCAAGACACTGGTGTGTAAAAAATCATTTGAAAGAATAAAAAAAGATGTCTTCTTCTAATGCTTTAGTCTTTCACTTCGGCAGCAAACATGGCATTTAGTCTACCACCAAATCAAAATGATCGAATTTGCCGATGTTTTGTTCACATGTTTTGGGTTGTCAAGTTCTGCCAACTATAATGTCGATAAGTAAGTTCATTAATATGATCACAAATGTTCACAGGACAATATGTCAATTTGCTGTAATAACCTGGGTCATCAATGATGATATCTGTGACACAGATAAATAATTGTCCTAATTATCTCTGCTTGATTATCAGGATTTATTTCGATATTGATATTCCAATATACATGTATTACATCTCAAGATGACCTCAATTACCCCTTTAAATTTGGTTTGTTAATTCCCATTAACTTTGTGATTGAAAATAAACATCAGATGTGTTTCACCATCACAACATAAGGACCACTTTCACCTATAAATGTAAACCCTAACAAATCCTTTACCCTTTCCTCCTTTGCCTTTCCAATCATTGTTAGGGTTGTAAAACACATTGATGTTTGAGCACGATCTCTTTTGTCACTTGAAAATATCTGCATTGGTATCTCAGCTGGATCATGCAGGCTCCACGCAACTGGTAGATGTTTTGTGAGCCTTATGTCATCATGAGCGACACGAGTGTTATCATGGACCTCTCATTGGTGTTGCATTTCAATATTGTGCCTGTGTGTATCGTGAAATGTTCCACATTCGGGAAAGTCATGATCATGTGTTGCATGATGCTGGTAGTCCATTCAGTCGGTAAGGTTTGAAAGAGTTAAACGCTCTATTTTCCATGTTGAAACACCATGCCAACACTTGCAGCTTATAAACTTTGCACGAACCAAACTGCAAAACAGTTTCATCTGTGATAGCGTTTTTCGTCTTTGAATAGCCGTGCAATTATGTTTGTGTAGGCAATTGCGGTGATTTTAGACCTTGTTATTCAAGCAATTATTTTTGAACCAGCACACGAAAAGGCATTGTCATTGTCAGTTGTGTGTCCTAGTTTTCACCGACACAGATGACACAGGCAAGCCGCTGTGGGATTTAGGTGAATATTTCAGAGGAGGGAGATACGACCAGTGGATGTCGATTTCAGACCCTTCTAACTTATGTTGGATACATGTATGATTTGTTAAACCATAACAGTATCTGATCAGTGCAAGTTAGTGAATAAGGTAGGTTAAAAGTATATCTAAAAAAAACACGTTCTTCCTTCTTTGGCAGTCTAGCATTTCATGACAGAAACAAAGATTCTGATTATCCATCCCTGAGTTGAACCATCCAATTGCATGGATCAGCTCCTCATTCAAAATGGTTTCTCATATTGCCCTGTGTATAGATCTTTTCAGAATTGATACCGAACCAGTGCAGTGTTTTCAGTAGACAATTCAAGAGGTTATGACCTGGCTGAGAGACCTGAGCATGAATTATCATTTTGAAGGGCTATGTCCAAACACAAAGGTTTATTGAGTTAGACAAACCATTAAACCCAAACAATTAAATGACTGAATATGATAAGTACAAAAGGAACATCCGTCATAACTTGTCATTGTTGGCCACTTGGTCGAAATTGGTTGGTAACATCCTCCATTGTTAAATTTTAAGTGGTGTCTCTTTTCTTATTGTTATGTCTTGAGTAAATGTGATTGATTCCATTAAACATGCTTATTCTGGCTGAAGGAGAATTCAGCGGAATTTCAATCCAAAGGGCTGTCAGTTAGTGCTGAAATAAAAATAACTACCTACCTGATAGCTCAGAGTACCTTTGTGGTGACCAATGGTATTGACAGTTGTTTCAAATCTCTCTTGTACAGACTATAATCTGTGAGAAGTTGCTGAAATTCTCCATCATTGTCATGACAAGAGTGTTTGAAATTAGTGCTTATTGAATTGTCGGGTTCAGGGGACCACCTCCATGAAGTTTGTCCCAAGGTAGACTCTCAAATGTTTAGATTGCCCCACTTATGCACTTTAACTTTCCCCGAGACAATGTGATTCTGGTCTGATCTCAGTAGAACCACTATGCAACCCAAACAAAAGACTGGAACTGCTCGATATCCTAGGGACCTGTGAACCTGGGATCGGCCAGGTCAGGGCCACTAGATTACTTCTGAGTATGGCTCTCTGACAGCCAACAGTGGGCTCTGACAAGACCTCCGACAGACTAGACAAGTTTTGACAGATGAGAGATCTGGGGGTCGTAATTTTGTGGCCGATTACTCTGGAGGGTCGGTAGACACCCGAGTGTGAAATCATGATCAATCATGTGCATGCTGTGTTGGTTGCGATTGTCCAAGTTCATGACATTCTTTGAATAGAAAGATATTTGTTGTCTTCTGCTGATGACCCTTGTTATTTGTTTCTCAGGTTCTTGTTGGATATGGTGTATGTCAAGACTTCTTGAAAATCAGATGAGTGTCTTGTGGGATTGCAGACACTGGGGTGTGAAATTGGTAATACATTTTTAAGAATATATGTAGCCGTGTTGATCATGATAAATCAAGATCATGATATTTTATGAGAAAAGTAGCTAGGAGAAATCCCTTAGGTTGGCTTTGGACAGCTGAATCACTCTAAAGGCCCCACTCAAATGATTTTTAGTGACAGAGATCAACTTTTTGGTGGGTTAAAAAAAATCTATGAGGACACTATGCCTTTAAGTGTGGTTTCAATGAATGAACATAGCTACTGTGTGTACACATGTCATCGGAATCATTTCATCTTTTGAATTGGATGAATGCGGTGTCTGCTTTTGGACTCTCTCATTCGGATATTTTCTCTGGTTTGTGTCAGTCAAGTGTTAGTAAGCTAAGGTAGGTAATTGATTTCACACTTTAACACATTCAGATTCAATGGCTGCCAGTTCGCACAGTGACAGTAGGATCACCTTATCACACTACTGTAACTGAGCCAGAGTTTGGGATGATATGACTCCCTCTGAACATAGACCCCGCTGAATAAACCATTGGCTTTGCAGTTAATCATATCAACAGCAACCTAGCTATGCAACTAAATGGTTTAGATGGAGGTCAGGGCTTTGACTCTCCGTTTCAGATGGATGATATTAACCGATAATATGATTACGAAGGGTGATACGACTCCTCTGGCTATACCATTGGGTGTACAATCACATCGAGGTGGCCAAGTCAGCTATGCAGCTAAATGGTTTATGTGGAGGTCATGCCTGGACTATCAAGCCCAATGGTCCGCACAGACTGATACAAACACTGCTTGCTTTGACCGCAGCTGCTGGTGGGACCACTTGTGGCCATCTATGGGACGGAGAGTTGTGCCTGCTTCCATGATGGGGCAACAATGTCTGATTGGAGGATGTAGCAAGAGATGTATGCCATGTTTGATTTTTAATTATGATACATGTATGACCAGGCATCTTAAATCGAATACGAGATCAGTTGGGGATATTTTGTTGTAAAGAACTAGATCAGTGAACGTCTCGTCCTCATTTGGGAGATCAAATACCATCAAACCATTGGCGAACTTCACAGATACCCCCAGTCAGTCTTTGAGGGATTACTCGGCCAACCGTTTGGATTAATTTGGGATTCCTTCAAACCTCTGTATCTATTAACAAATCTAAATTGGAATCTACTCTCTTGTAAATTCTGATTGATTCTGTGAGCTCATGGGACTAATTTGCGACTGCAGCATTACATCAAACCTGGGTATCTCATTTGAAAACATACTCACATTCCCATTGAAATATGGTTTGAGTATGTATCATCAATAGTATATTGTAATTGGCAATCCTGGTGTTGATGATATTCCTCTGGGATCTGCAGGGCAATTTGGACTGGTTGATGTCCATTAAAACTACAACTTCGGCCAAATGAAGATTAACGTGGAAATTATACAATCCTACCATGCGATAAAAGTGGCAGATTAGTCATCAACTGATTGCTGACGGATTCTAAAGGTCAAACCATGTTGTCTTGACCGAGGCTCACTATTAGGAGATCTCAGCAGTTTTGTCTCTGTGTCCTCGAGCCAGACACTTATCCAACATTGCTGCCTCCTTTAAATGAGTTGTTAAACTGAGATTCATTGTACCTGGGGCCAAGCCAGACCAAGCAAAAGACCCAATCTAGGTAGGCTCAGGTCACCCGGAGTCCTTGTAAGATATTTGAATGTAAAATGTAGCTGACATTCGGTCTTCATTTCAACATTATTACCAAACAAATATTGACTCATTCGAGCCATTGAGACTACCATACCTTTCAACATTTCAAAGCAAGTTTTCAACCATTGTCATCGTACCAATCGAGAGGAATCATATCCCCAGGCTAATTCGAGATATCAAAATAACATTTGGTGAAATACTGAAAGAGATATCTCTTTGAATCTTGCCTGAGTCCAAGGGTGTCCTGAAATTGTAAACAGTCTTTTTCTACCATTATATTCACTTCAATAGCATTTCGTCCTTTAATTTGGGGGGTGCTCTTCAGGAATTTTCTGTTATTCCTAAGTTAGCAAATATCGAATCATGATATCTTTTGTTGAAATGTAATATTGGCTCTGTGGGTTGTCCGAAGAGGTATTTGTTGACTGAAGCTATTGTTGCCGATTTCAATAATGATTTCTTCATTTAATTTGGAGGGTGTCACCGTAGACATGAATGTCAGTGAAATGGGGATGTGCTCTGAAGTGTTCGAATGCCAAAACTTGTTTTCAAAAACATAACTGAAATTCTGACTCGAATTATAACAGTGTACCTTTGCCGTAATTTTCAGATCTTCTGGACTTACTGGTCCAGTGTCCAATGAAAAATAAACTTGCGGATCAGATCAATTTGTATCAACTTAATCCTTAGTCATTGATAGCCAAGATCAGTTTGTATTCACTTAATATCGAATCGCTTATTGACCACTCTATCAAACCCTGTTCAATTTCTCCCGACATCTTTGACAGCTTGGAGTTGGGCGTGCGTGTTTTGCCCAATTGACTGCGGGCGGTCACGTGTGATTGGCTTTACCCAGCTGGTCAGAACAGGGCAATATCGTCAGTTTGATAAATTAGCAATATTCTACAAATATCTTATATCGACTCGCTGTAGATAATAGGTTTACAAATTGCGAGGGCATGCAGGATTGAATGGATGTTAGCTGGACTGCAATATTCCGTAGTGTCCAATTTGAGAGCCGGTCATTTATAAACGTCATTGGGTGAAAAATGCTTCCTCAGATTGGTTAGTTCAGTCGCCAGAGGGTTAAAAGTAGCTGCCAACCAGTTGTATTCGCAGATTCCTCTCGTTTAAAGAAATGGCATCTTGAATATTCATACGAAATTTTCCGAAGTTGGCTGTGTTTGCGTAGGTGTTGAATCTTTAATATCCTCCTTTGCAAACTAATAATATTCACGTATCTTTTGAAGAACGCACTTACCCAGAAAAGAGAAACTGAGATTATTTCCGACATGAAGATTATGAGAGCGCATATTTATTCCAGACTATTCAAGTATCTACTATCGCCTTTATTATATATTTTTTGCACAGCACAACCATTTGTTTCTTTCTTTCTCACATTATGCCACTTCTAATATGATGGTTTCATCTGTCTTATGTCTACTCGTATCATTAGAATACCACCAAAGTCTCAGTTGGATCTAATAATGGTGTCACACAGTGCGGAAATTCGGGGAACCTTGATAGCTCAATTGGTAGAGCAGTGGATCGGCGGTCAAAAGATCTGTGAAATCCCAGTCGGGGCAACTTCAGTCTGTACTAATTTTATTCGTAGTTTCTATTTTTAAGTCCCCTGTTTGCTAATAACCTTGGACAGGATGCTTTGCTGCTTCACTCAGTTCCGAAATGCCTTCACTGCCAAGGGAAGATGTGTCTCTTCAAAACTTGCCATGATCATTGTGTTTTCTCCTTTTAATTTCAGGTAAGTCATAGAAAACAAGACTGTGGGAGTATATTTGATATACAGATTTCTATAAAATACCCAGGTAAGGCAAATTTTGGTAAGTAAACTATGTGCACACTCACTGGTAAAAAGTGAGAGACAGACAAACAGACGAATTACTTAAAATCAAGTAGAAATTCCTGAGTCATTGCAGGGCAACTGACCCTAAGTATCGAACAAGAGCACTTGCCCTTGAATGGCAACTGCATAGAAAACCTCAGAATGGACCACTAGCTTGTTCTCGAAATCTGTGATAATAAAAAGCATGCACAAATTTGGTAGTTGTTCATTCTATCGTATTGTTGGCAGATTGAACTTAATTAAGAATTCAAAGATATTCCAAAATATCTCTGTGATATTGTAATGGATGAATAATTGAAAAAGATTAACAATGTTTGTATAGTTTTTGTCCATGTTTATATTTTGTTTCCATGGGTTTGTTAAGTGTCTCAAAATAGAAAGTGGGCTTATTGTTTTTTGCATCATGCACTATTCAAAAGGCCTCGTCGTTGATACTGCTTGCTTCTGTCACCCTACCAATATCACCTTCTTCTGCGGTGTTCTCAAACTCAAACGGCAGGGTGCAAACACAATCTAGTGCATATGGGTCTAACTGAGAATAAATTATCAGGTTTATTTTGTCATTTGGAATATTAATATATATCTTATGTAGTCCTGCTGAAGAAACGTTCGTGGATGAAACTATGATAGAATATTTTCGCTTCAACTTCTACCCCAAACTGTCCTGAAGCACAATATTGGAATATAATTATCTTAAGGCAATTTATTGGGGTACCAGCAGTTTTGTCATCCGACCCCCTGGTAGAATTATTAGAGAATTAGTCACCTATTGTTGGCAAACAATGAATATGTCTATTTTGGGTGTGACAAAGGGTCCTGGCATTACGTCAGATACAATAATTTTCAAAAAATTACCAGACCTGTATTAAGCTGAGTTTTCAGGTTGTTAGATGCAATGTGTAGTTAGTAAGGTATCAATTTTGTTCAATTTTGTTGAAGTTTTAAAATTTTTGCTGGTTATTGATGAAATAGTTCTGTCCATCATTCTTTGTTGCTCAATGGGATATTAGCATAAAATGTTAAGCTGACACTGAATTTCTTTTCATCATCATCACCAACATCATCATCATCATCATTGAAGCATCTTGATCTTCTTGGATCTTAGCCGTCAAAGAATTGCCTCCTAAAGCTGTTGATTACCAAATTCCTTTTCTTAATTGAGGCATTTTGAGTGTAATCAAATACTGACACACTTAGTTAACTTCCACGCCCCACGTTATCGAATCGAATCCAATTCCTCCTCAACTGGCTAATGTAATTGAGTCTGACAAATCTCTGTCCCCTCTCTGAATAAAATACTTTCCAGCCCTGATTAGATTTGGCCACAATCACAAAATCTGGTGATTGAATTCCAGCTTGTTTTCTATCTTTGTAGTGAATCAAAGCCGGTCACTTTCGTTAGCCTTCAAATTAGAGTTCCCTGTGAAGTTCATTCACACTGACTTAAGATGTAGTCAAAGAATTGAAAGGAATCTAATTTTCACGTTCAACATGGAATTTCCTGATCATGGAGTGCATTGCGTTCCATGTAAATGGCCACATCTGATATGACAAAGTCACAACCAATGGGTTTGTGGCCACCAAATCACAATCACCACATTTGATGAGACAAGACAAAATGTCTTTGTCACATCCACCAAATTTGTTGAGACAAAGTCGCAATCTTCTTTGTCACAAAGACCACATTTGATGAGTAAAAGTCACAAAGTCTTAGTCACATCCACCACATTTGTTGCGACAAAGTCAAATTGTCTTTGTCACAACCACCACATTTGATTCAAGACAGTGTCACAATCTCTCATCGTGGTCTGGTTTTATCCAATTCAGTTTACAGTCTAACCTTATTGCTAATCAGTTATTGG
Organism: Lineus longissimus; assembly: GCF_910592395.1. Taxonomy (NCBI): domain Eukaryota; kingdom Metazoa; phylum Nemertea; class Pilidiophora; order Heteronemertea; family Lineidae; genus Lineus; species Lineus longissimus. The sequence continues at coordinate 4,064,734 of NC_088323.1, read as the reverse complement.
TATTTTATTAATTTTGTTCATGCTAACTTCTGTTATTGTTGGCTCAAGTTCTCGTGGTGTGCCAATCTGCTGATGAGTTCCAGGGTAGACTGCACGGGCCCATATAACAAAATTATGGACGAAACTAGTGAAGACTTGATATTTAAAATTGTATTAGCAATATAAAGCAACTAAAGTTTACATCCATTGAAACAATACATTTAGTTAATGTCCCACACTTCCATGGTAATGGTCTTCACTAGTCCAGGTTACAATTGTAATTAAGGTTGTTTGAACATTGGATTTACATTTATTTGCTGCTGGAAGGACATTACCTACCAACATTGAGATGGAAGATGGAACATCAAGTGTAGAACTGCATTTATTTTTCCTGAGCCACCAGTAAATACGTAGAGTGTACCCCTTCAAGTAAATTCAAGGCACCCCATTACGCTGTCTTGTGACTGAGTGTCATTGTCGTGACTGGGGCAGCAAAGGGATTGGTACTTCACCAACACACCATTACAAATGATGTATTGAGGGTTATTCAAATTACTAGGTTGCGCAGTGTATGTGTATGTTTTTTATGGCCGGACGTATGGCTTCTCATATAAATGAAGCTCATTAGTCAGTCCTGATGTCGGAGGAAAAATACTGTGGTTGCTCAGCTTGAAGGGCTATATCATTGGGTCAAAATGATAGGCATGAAATGTAATACTTGAAAAATAGTTTTAAAGGAAGTAATACGTTTTTGCTCATTTCCTCAACAATGAAGGTTTTACATGGCTTAAAAACGACTACACCTTGCCAACCTGTCAAGATATATATCGAAAAGAAGGAAAGAATATCGGAAAACAGCAGAAAATATTGGACTATTGGAAAAAGGTATCAGCAAGCTCTCAAGAGGTGGTCTCTGTGGTCTGCCAGTCGTACTTATCGGCAACATTCTGAGAGCCATCTGAGCTACTTACCTGCCAGAGGCGACATTGATCAGGTTATCACAGATTTGTGTGGTCTGTGAGGGAAATTTGCAGGTGGTTTATGTTCACCACTCAATTTTTTTCTCGTGCTTTTTACGTTTGGTCGGATGTTTTCAGGGTGGAGGGTAGTACATATTGGCGTTGCCTGAAAACGTGACCACGTTTTTGTCCAGGTCTTTTTTAGTGATGAATCGGTTTAACGTAAGAAGTGGAATGTTAGTTGATGAGACGAAGTCACAATTGTCTTTGTCACAACCACCGCATTTGATGAAACAAAGACACAATCATCAGTTACACTGAATCAGTCGCACAGAATTACCTATTTATCTTAACTTGAAGTTCATAATTTTGAAATCTTAAAAGGACAATCAATGATTTGGTGTCCTGTAGAAGGTAGAGGTAGAAGGTAGAGACAGACATCTGTTTTGCCAAACCATTGCTAGTGCAATTTCGGACAGCCCACAGTACAACTTCAAGGGCCACAAGAGGCTAGATGGACAATAGGTTACAGTCACTTCAGGTTGGAAAATTAAGAAATCCAATACCGATGTGATGACCAACTGGAGATGACAGTCATCTCGGAGTGCAAGAAGTGGTGGCCAAACAAAGTGCCACTTGACTCGAACACAGCTAATGTGCTTCGTTATGAAAGGACGGTGTCCATTGTGTGGAAAATATTGATAGGATGACACACTTGATCCTTCTAAGGTGACCACCTTCGAGAAGCCGGCCCGTGCTGGTATATTTTTGACACGCATTGGATTAACACCCATGTCACTGCCCCTCGCCGCCACAGCTTTTGAGAAACGAGTCTTAAAAAAACGAATTCCCAACACCAGATGTCAGAAAGATTTCTGCCTGACTGCGTTATTCCACTCGACTTGAGTTGTATTGTCACATGTCAGTTCGGAAAGCAAACGATCTGGTGATGAAGCGTTGATAATCTTGATATCGACTTTGGGAAGTGATTTCTCAAATGTCTGCACAGCTGACGGGAAGACGAAATGGCAAACAGTAGTTCGGGGCTCGATAGAATGGAGAATGTGCCCAGGGCTTTATCATGGTCAAAGTTACATTTACTTAAGTCACTAGTTGGAACTCACTTTGGGACACTGCCTGGGACAAGAACAGATTTTTACCTAACATTTGCATGCCTGCTATTGTCATGTTCCTCTGCCCTCTCTCCCAAGATTAGGAAATTTTGTATTTGCTTATAAAACACCACTTTGTGAGACCAGCAGTGTTCAGGTCGTTTCCTTTATTGGCAGTGATAAACCATTTCCTGACTGGAGCAGGGTATATCCGTCAACAACCTTTCTATAAATAATTGGCCGTCATTTTAATTATTATATTGCAGACAGATAAAAGAAAGGGGCCATTTCTTCCAGTAATGGACCACTGTGATGTTTGTTTTAGGTCTCCTGATATCACAGTTAGAGGGAATTGTGTACCTCTTCCACAGTGGGGTTGTACTGCTATTTGTTTTTTAAGGCATCAACCCTTAGTTTACTTTAATCGGACCTGCCTTACTCCTGCCTTCTGTCTCCATTTAAGCTTCATGGGTTTCGCTGGTTTATTCTAATGCTCAAAACGCTCCAGTATGAGCTGATGGATTGTGGCATCAGTTAAGACATTGCCAAAAATTAATTTGTAGCCATGGCAGGCTCTGTCAGTCTCTCTTTAGCTAATGCAGTGATCTGTTATCAGAAAGATCAGCCACTGCAAGGAAAGTGAAGTGACTTTGGTCAATACAGATAGAGGTAGTGTTCTGGTATGGATGTTCCATTTCAATATGCTTCCAGCAGAGGTTAAGCTTCCAAGGGGTCTTGATATGAAGCTAGAAATGTTCCCAAATACTTGTAAGCTACATCTTGCCATAAGAGATTGGTATCCATGACGGGGACGATCAATCTTCTTCCAGACTTATAGCTTGGCAATTTGCTATCTTGTTGCTGGGTCCATCAAGGAAATTGAACGTAAAGAACATCAATCAAGGATAACAATGGTGCAACTTGTATGAATTTCAACAACAATACAGTTGGGTGGACCTACACGGCAGAGTGCATGACTGTTGAATCCTACTCCCAAATAAAAGAGATATCCAGTCATCCACTTTGTGGACAAAATTTTCCTTTAAGCAGTTAGTCATTATTATTATTATTATTATTATTATTAAAAACATTTTTATAGCGCTTAACGTTGTTAAAACTTCTAAGCGCTTTACAATTTATAATAAAACATAACATTAATACATGATAGAATAAAAGTCATTACTAAAGAAAACGTGCAAAGGATTCAAAAGAATTTCTTAAAAATTTGAGTTTTTAGTGCAGTTTTAAAACGACCCAGGGTACTCTGGCCACGAACACTATTTGGCAGCTCATTCCATAGCTTTGACCATAGCTTCCACTATTTGGCAGCTCATTCCATAGCTTTAGTCAGAACATGGCAGGGCCATATTTAGCTGGAGTGAGGGAGCAGGGGGCAAGATTCCAGATTTCAAGCACATTTGAGCCCTTCTGCGACAAAAAGTTTGTTCCTGCCACCCTCCCCTGGAGAGCCTGCTGCCCCCCCTTGACAAAAACATGAAATACAGCTGTTGATGGATGATCGAAATATAACTCAGGAAAAAGAAGACTTTCTGTGCATTCTTCTTTATTTCCCATATTGAATTGGCAAGTAATAACTTAGACTATCACTATCCATGACAGGGACGATCAATCTTCCTGATAACTTGGCCATTTGTTGTCATGTCTCAGCCACATTTGGGGAAATTTCGAAATGTTAAAATCAATCTAAATACCAATGGTGCTGCTGGTGCCAGGGTATGGCAATATTGTACACTGATAATTGCAAAATGATGTTTTCCAAACTAAGCAGTGTTTGAACTGACCTTACTGTATCAATAAAGTTAATAGTGCCATTTGCTGATTATATAGAAATAACTATACTTGGCTCAAGTGAGATGATGTTATCAAAATCTTTTTCCCAAGCGTAACAAAAGTAAATATAAGGAGGAAGTGACGTTTTCATAGAAAATGAGTTTTTGTCACCAAGTGTCTAAAAGTGTATCAATAATAGCTACGATAAAAATAGGTCAGCTGCGTTTACCAATGGTTAATATTTTTCATTATGGTCGGCCATGTCGTTCACGCACATGTAGTCTGGATTGGAACATAAAATTTTACAAGAAATCAACTAATGGTTTCATAATTTCTCTGATTTGCATAATAATCTTCATGAACCGTAATAGGCTTTTACGTTCCATTTGCTTCTGATGACAAAATGACTAACGAAAGAAAGAACTGTGAGTGAAAAACCAGCTTGTATAGTTCCATTCCACTTGGGTTGTGCCCTGAACTTTTCTGATGACAAAATCGCTACCATTACCTGGGATGAAATGGAATGAAATTGAAACAGCCCATCACTGCATTTCATCATCAACTTTCAGAGGACATCAAGAGGGTTATTTATGGGGGAAACACAATGTAACCATTTGAGTTTTGAGTGCCGTCTCCTCTTAACCACTTCTGGGAACAGGCAACACTGTGGGCCGAATGTTCAATAGTTGTTCAAAACAACAGTTAAGCCCATTGGACTAGTGGTCCATGATAGAGAGTGTGTCCTTAACAGGGATGTTTCCTTAATCGAGATATGTGTCCTTAATGAAGAGGTGTCTGCTGAGGAAGATTTCATTATAGTTCCATAAAAACCCAGTGACTTTCGACTTTGTCATCCAAGGAATGGGCACTTTTCTGCCAGGAGCTCAGTGCAGATTTTCACCAAAAAACTTGACCCCTGCTTGAACATGTTAAATTGGTTAATGAAGAAAAACATCGTGGGCACAATCTCCATCACCCCTGGATATAAAGGTTGTCTTGTCTCTGTTGTGACTAATATTTACCCAACACAATATCGATCAATCCAATTTTGCAAATTGATTGATTAATATATAACCTCATCTCCCATTCAGAAATAGCATTCGAGACAATACGTTCTAACTGAGGACCTAGAATTTGTGTATATTTAGCACTATTTAAGATTTTTAGAGCTTATGCATTGTAGATGGTTAGAGGTTCCTTAGTTTTCTCGCTTGTTGCACTTTCAAACTTGTTTTCTTGCTTCTTCTAAATATGCTCTGGCTGAGAATATGTGTCAAGGCTTTCAAGAGGACTGAATCAATAAAATGCAGAAGTTTATAAACACTTTGTGAAAATTTCAAGGACAAGTAAAGATTGGAACCGGCCAATTAGAAGGAAGTAATAAAACAATCCAGAACTGAAAAGGGCCCAAGAGAAAACTATGAAATATTTCAAGATACTGTGATTGTGTTGATGGCTTTTATATACACCCACCAGGCTCAAATTAGCAATGGTTCCATTGGTCTTGTGAGATTAACTGGGGCTAAATGGACACGAACGCGCAAGTAGCTCTTTACATCTTGACAGGGCCATAAGATCTATCTTCTTCATGAAGCTGCAGCCTTGGTGATTCCACCACAGCTAGGTTAATGCTTACGACACATTGATATTCTGATATGGTACTTCGGTTAAGACCATAAGTACTTGCTCAACTTGGATTCGGAGGGGTTGCCATAGTATTGGACAATAATGTGACTCATCTATTGGAGTCTTATAGGATTTCAAAAGGACCTTTAACTGGTATTCCTGCCAAAGTTGAAACCGTGAAATAAAGCATTCATTTGGAACCTTGGTAATGTTCAACTGCCATGCTAAATTCCAGCTCTGGTGATGGGTCGATTCTGGCACTGGTGGTCAGTCACTTGGACTCCCCTCACATTCCCGCCGAGTACTTAGCTCCCATTTCTATGCGAGATGCTGCTATTCTATTGAAGCAGCAACAAGGAGCCAATCAGATGGACACAGAATGAGAGATTTACAGCCCATGTCAAACCAATGCCCATTTCATCATCAAAACGCCCTGCATTGTATTGGACCGCTAACTATTACTGCCACCTTTTGAGAATAAAGTTCCTCATTATAAACATCCGGCACTCAACAACATCTATCGCGATTGCTTGGACCCTGTAGGATTTACCAGGCTCCAACCATATTTAATAGATGCTCCCCATCCCTATAATAGCGATGTACATGAAATTAACACCAGCAGGAGGCTGATTTGAATTCCTTGAGGAGAAACTTTGATATTTTATTCATATGCATTCTGTGTATGGTGCTCATATGTTGTATTTTTAGGACATATGTCATATAGGTGGAGTGACCACGGGCTTTTGCGTGTTGCTAGGTTACGTTTTCCGCAATGGTGGTCAAATGAACAACAAAGCCAGAATGTTTTGCCTCCCAGCTGATGTTTATTTACTGCAACACTGCAACCCCCCCCCCCCACCCCCCTCCCCCCCCCTCCCCCCTCCCCCCCCCGTATTCTTGTGTTTTGTTCTCAGTGGCTGTCTAAGTATTGTTCTTCTTCTCTCAGATGCGTACATCATTACGAGTAACCATGTGATTACTCAACAGCAATACTTGTTATCTAAAAACATTGCCTGATGTATTGTAGGCACATGTCCGGCGTACAAATGCTGCAGAACTCGTTAAAGTCATCCATGGAAAAATTCCTGCTTTATTTCTCGTCTGAGGGTTATAAATATGTGCATATTATGTGACGTGGTTGCAGAAACTAGAAGACAGTGTTAAGCAATTGTGAATTGGTTTGGGGCTAGTGTGACAGTGTGTGGATTTAAGGGTGGCCAAAGAGGTGCCCACTTTCCGAGAAATAAAGGTTTTTCAGCTTTATAATTTTCAGCTACATGTACATGTAAGTGAAAAACTCTCAAATATTTCAAAATAATTGCTGTCTCTGTCGCATGTCAACATCATCTGATCCTTAAAATTGACCCTTCGGCATCTTGTAGAGATAATCTTGGTAAGGATGTGACTTATTTTCAACCCCTGGGGGGCTGGGAATGTGTGTGATATTTAGATAATTGAACTCAGACAACCGCCAAAAGCCATGAAAGATCTCGGAATTCTTTGACAGTGATTATTTGGTACTCAGAAATCGGAGCATTGATTTCATGGCCAAGTCAGTCAGTTGGAGTTAAAACTGGCCGAAGGTGTATAGTGAAAATCTCCAAGATATCTGGTTGAAAGCTGGGTGGAGCATAAACACAGGAAGACGCACTCCAGGCACTGTTTACACACACTCCAAGCTATGTTTACTCAACACTCACTTTCTCAGATTTTGAGAAAGAATCAGCCTCGGCTACCAAACGGGCAGAAATCTATTGCGCTAACCATCAAATAAGTGCTAAATCAGTGTCACATTCTATGAAGTGGATTCATGGTGGACTTATGAAGTAAACTGAGGTAGCGTTTTAAAATCAGCACTTGTTTTGTTCTAAGTGGAAAACTGAACAACTTTCCCTTAATATTTGATGACAGCGCATTGGATAACGGCACTCAACAAATGGTATAGTGCAACTGCGAAAAGCTAACAAGATTATTGGAAGTTACTGTGAATTGGTGCAGGTTTTAGGGTACTATGGTGATTCATAAATATCTCACGTCAAGATGGATATTGGTTGGTATAAAAGTAGTCAATTTGCTACTAGAATGAGATTGATTCAGAAGTCATGACAACGTCCAACCACCACATAAAAATCCCCTCACTTGCCAAACATGGCACATATTAACCTGCAACCTGAGGTTTGATATTTTTCAAGCTTATGCAAACAACCTTCAACCTCTTCACCCGGGAGATTCGTATTTACATGGCAGATTGAATCTCAATATCAGCAAAAGCATCCTGGACACGCTACCGTTTCTTTTCAAATTCTCGTTCGTTACACAAACATTGCCGAACACTTGACCTGTTGGCTTTCCATTTCAGCTGATGAATTCAGTTTGCGGTAGTTGCAGGGGAGGGACTCTAGTCGCGTTAGGTGTACGCAGCAAATGTAATAGCTGGCAAAAAAGTTAGACTCATCTTGGAACTGACATCACTCAGTGGTGGATTTAGACCCCCCTTGGGCAGAGACCAACGATTCATTAGTGCATCTCTTCCCAAGAAGCAAAGAACTACTCCAAATTTTAGCACTATAAATTCCCAGGAAAACGCATATTTCTTCTGGGAGAGGCTCCCCAGACCCCCTTGTTTCCAAGATCACATCTTCTGTCCTCTCTCTTCGTGGGGGTGCGCCCACACTTAACCAAATTTCTGGATCCACTCAACCGAGTTTTGTTCGAAACACTATGGGGAAGATGCGTTGAGGCTGTCAGAAACTCCATTACTCTTCATCAAAGTCTATAATAAATTCATGTCCGGTTCAAAACTGATGCAATTTCTTAAATTTGTTGCTAAATTCGCTTTAAATATTATAAAGTATTCATCATCAAATGTAAACCTAGTTGTAATGAAATTCAAAACTCAAAAGATTTGTTAGATTATGTTTCCATCATTGTTGATGTTCTTGAGTGGACGTTCACTGGTTTTTACCTCAGACAGTAAACTCACCCAAAGCTGAGGGACCATTTTTGTGGCCTGATGTCGAGTTCATATGATGCAGGAATCATGAAGTAACCAGGTTTCAGCTATCAGGTCTAGTTCTCTCGAATGCCTTTAGAGCGCCCCAGTAGTCCTTTACACAATGTACACATGTGTATAGGGTCAGTCGAGAGTCTGAGCAACTACAGATGCTGAGAGGTGATGCGTGCAGTAACATTGGGGAAATTGATTTCATCTGGCGTGGAAGGTTAGCCGATACCTCATGTCTTAATCGTCGCTCTTGGAATAAAACCTGATATTTTGTGGAGGTTTAGCGAGAAATCGTTGCTTAGTTCACCAGCATTTTGCTTTATTTGCAAGTGAGTTTATGACGGTGAACGATATTGACTTATTATAGACAGGAATACCAAACCCCTCGGTTTATTGGATACAGGAAATAGATGCAGGTTTGTACTTATTTATGTGTATTGATTTCTACCATTTCATCATTAATGGGGTATACCGTTTGTGGTTAATTATGGGTCACTAAAATAAAATTAGGTGTGATGGCAGAAAACCTCATGAAAATAAATGTATTTCCAAACATTGACTTTTGGCACTTCGGTGCAGGCTTGACTGGTCGATCCGCCCATCACAACATAAAATCTATTCCTCACAATGGTCCTACATGTATTTGTCAATTAGATTCCGTTACAGAATCTTCTCCATGATAACACATCTGTGCACAGTCATAATACAAATGCATTGATTCACAATCGACCCGTCTTCTCTGGCGCCGTCATCGACATCGTTAACACATTATTGCAATTTCTGCATCGACATATTGGAAATCAAATTGCTTCCAATTGACGTATCATTTCTCAACCCGACACTGTTCATTGAATAGTCCTCAGTAATCCATGGAAGATGCTCAAGCCTAATTTAACCCTTCTTACTCTGACACATTAGGAGCAATCACGAGCAACCTAGAACTTACTGGCTCTTCTGAAGTAGCCAACATTGGCCTTCATACTTTGCAGCAGATCAAAAATATGCAATTTTCGAAAAAAAATCCTTTCCATAGAAGGTTTGAACATTTTGAAGGGTTTGACTTAAGGAGGCCCTTGCTCAACTTCTTACCCAACATAGACAAGGAAATATTTTTGAAAATTCTTTTTTCAGTGTTCTATTTATCCCAAAGATTAACTAATTGGCAGATTGTCTTCAATGAACTCTTGATTGCTGCATTGAGATCACTAACGACATTCCAAAGGCTGCTTCAGAGACTGCCATTCCTGATTTAAAAGACCTCACTGAAGCTTGTTACAGACCTGATCAGTTCACTAGAAGTTGTTTAAAATGGTTAAGATGTTTAGTCTTTCACATATAAACAGTTATGATATGTGGAGAGAAAGCCCAATCCACTTACATGCTATGTTTTCTATGAAAGAGTATAGGTAGTGTAGAACTCTTAAAGGTCTACGCCATGCATCAAAAATTTGAAATTGTAATTTGATTTGAAACTTTTCAATACATACTGAATGCCAATTTCAACATTGCTGTTGTGAAGCCATATTATATAAAAATACCATAAATTAAAACTTTCAGCAACTTTGCATGCATGATAACCAAACTACGATATTGTGTATTACTGCATTTCTATTTACTGGGTGCACCCCTTTAAAGGAAGAAATTCAGAGGAGTCAAAAATTCTTGCTGAAGGAATGTATTGTAAAAAAGACCTGAATATTTAGAATTCTTGGCTTGGTTCAAACATGTTACCAATGTTTTGCCTGAAATTTAACCGCCTTCTCTCCCCAACCATGTTATATACATGTATTACATCATAGCAGTTTCCCAATTTACCATTAGGGGGAAGCACAAGCAGTGTCACACTTCATCTTATGATACTTGACCAATTATATCAACTTAAGCTCATATGACTTTGAAATGACTGCATTTATGATAGTTACAAAATTTGTCCATGAGTGGTTTATGGCTCTTCCTAAATGATCAAAATAAAATAATGAGCTGAAGACTCTCCACATAGCCCATGTAATGGATATGCTGTGAAGATTACACTAATTCATGTAATTTGTTCAGATTTTTAACTCCTGTTTGTCAGTTAGGTTATCGATTTTTAAATTGCATTTGATGCCACAGGATAAGCATTACAGAATAAACTTTTTGTAACCATTGTGTGAAAGACTGCAATAATGGGGGCACTCTACACTGCAATTGGTGGTTTCTGGATTTTAACCCATATTGTGGGAGCCTGGTGGTTGAGTGGAGAAGTGGTTGACTTGTAATCCGAATGATCGACCATCACCACTACTTGAGGTACTTCCAACTGGCCTGAAATGGCCAAGAGTAGCACCGTATGAGCGCTCCTTGGTTCCGTCAGTAAGGTTTCTGGACGAAAATGAGGAATGCGTGTAAAGCACTTTGTGTTGAGATTGACAAAATGACGGAGTGCTGAATGAGTGTATCAGGAGAAAAGTTCAAAGCTTTTAAGATAAAACGCTTCAGTCACATCTAAAGGCTATCTAGTGTGGAAACTGGGAGATGGATGAGTCTTATCATCAGCGGCCATTAACGCTAACAAACAGACACTAAAAGAAGTTGCACCCCAAATGAGAGTGATAACAACTCTCGTCTAATTTACTATCTTCGATTGGATAATTTGGGATGGAAAAGGCGGTAAATTGAATTTTCTTCAGAAGGATGAACGCCCTTGAGCATTTGATCCTTCTCATGTCAGCTTCTTTAAAGGTTTGTAAATTAGAAGTAGCTGGCTTTTTCGGGTCTGACACTATCAAGACTTAATAAAGACTAGTCTTTCATTTATGACCAGCTCTTGTCACATGAGAAGACTGTATTGTCCTCACTGCTAGATCCCACATGTGTGACAAGGTGAGAAAAAGAGCTGCCCATGAAAATTGTGTGGTTTAACAATAAGCCAAACACATTCACATCAATTTCTCATATTGCAGATTTCTGTAACAGTGTGTGTACCAAATAACACATCGGATGTTGACAGTGTATGCTGATCAATACAAAATGATACATGATTTGCCATACAAGATGAAGCTGGTTGCCAGGTTTTTGTGAGTGATGCGTCATGTTACGCCTTAAGTACAGACTTCAGATTTTTTTCATTTAGGGAGAATTATCTCTGAAATGCACAGTCTATTAGAGGAATTTTTGCAAAAAAGTAAAATTGAGTGCAAAAGACGTCAAATGAGAAAGACACGTAAGGGACAACTTAATCCACAGGAGTAGGACTTCAGGTTTTTAGAAAATTTTCATCAGCCTGGTTTTTAGGGCTGTTCCATTTGTGATTGAACTTTCACGTGCAACAACAGGAATTTTCCTAATCTGCAAAATCTATGAAAATTACTTCAGAGAAGAACAAAAATCAATGCAAAGACATTTATATAGATGATGTCACGCACGCACAACTTAATCCGTAGAAGTAGGACTTCAAAATAAATGTATTTTCAACACGCGATGTTTTCAGCACTGTTTCGGTCCGGCACATCAGATTAGGAAATTTTACAGTCAGATTGGTTACAGTATATAAAGGCTATGATTAATTGGCACCAATTGGGCTTAAGCTTGAAGAACCTTTTCATCAGATGAACACAATGATTTAAAAGAATCCAACGATGTACGGTTTTTCAAACATCATTGAGAAACTCTCCACTCACCCAAGACAGGTCGACTCGGCAAATTGGAAAGCCCAGCTGATTCTCGACCAGCTTGGCACCAATTGGGCTGAAGCTTGAAGAACCTTTTCATCAGATGAACACAAAGATTTAAAAGAATCCAACGATGTACGGTTTTTCAAACATCATTGAGAAACTCTCCACTCACCCAAGACAGGTCGACTCGGCAAATTGGAAAGCCCAGCTGATTCTCGACAAGCTTGGCACCAATTGGGCTTAAGCTTGAAGAACCTTTTCATCAGATGAACACAAAGATTTAAAAGAATCCAACGATGTACAGTTTTTCAAACATCATTGAGAAACTCTCCGCCCACCCAAGACAGGTCGACTCAGCAAATTGGAAAGCCCACCTGATTCTCGACAAGCTAGGAAATGCTTCTTCAGGGACATTGGCTGATATGAATAAAGTCTAGCAAATGCTTTTACTTCCATTTTGTACAGAAAGGTGTAGTGTAAATGTACATGGAGTTTTAGATAAAAGCATTTGCTAGTCTTTATTCATATCACCAATTGTCAGGCAGTAAACAAGCTTAGTTTACTTATGAATTTTTGTTGCAGTGATAAGCTGATGAAATGCTAAATTAAGAGATTAGATCAGAGCTCTTTGATATTCAGTATTTGACCTTTTTATCATTGATTGAGCCAAAAGCAGACTTCTGTTCTAAATGTGACGCTTGCATCTTCTATAGGGGAGTGTGCATGATCTTAGGCAATACCACCTCCACTAATAGTGAATGCATAAGATAAAATCGACACAAGCGCTTTTGAAATGTTCTTCTGTTGATAATGCAGCTAGTTTCCAATTTCCTTGCTGAGAGCTCAGAAATTGACCTTTTGTATCATGGATGTTATTCTCGATAGACATCAGAGTTCTATTGCACACATCTCCTGGTAGTATTGGCACTGTCACCTGTTTAAAGGAGTACAACGTTCGTAAATGCTAGTGGCTCAGGTAAAATGCAGATACACACAGTGTCATAGTGCAGATATCATGCATGCATTTGTTGAAACCTTAGGTATTTATAAAAGTCATACACACAACAGCAATGTTAAAGTTTAGTAGGTATTCACGCATTGGAAGATTTCAAATTCAATTACAAATTTAGATTTTGAACAAAGGGTGCAGGCCTTTACAGTCTCACTTGCCAATCTTTTTCTATTTGCCAAATTCTACCTTTGAAAACTGTTACAAATGTCACCAACGGATGAAAAACTAGCCGAATTATCCGCAGATTGTTGCCAACGGCTTACAAATAGATGTAAATTTTCACCTCGCAAAACCTTCAAAGGAAATTTTCCAGAAGCCAAATCTGATTAGGATGTTTGACAGTGACAGCTATTTTCTGTGACAGTATTTTTTGCATAGTTTTGGTCTGCCTCAATTCTAGGTTTACTGAGATGTTCAATTGAAGCCGGGTTCATCTGTGCTTTGTGAAACAGCAGCGTTTACATCAGAGAAAGGAAAACTTTTCTGGAGCAAGTTTCAAATTACAACACAAACATCTTCTTTATGGTGATGCCTTATCAGAGTGTTGATCAAGAGAATGTTCCTTTGAATAAAAGGGAGATTTTAGGCTGGAACCAGGCAGGTCAAATTAAGTTACACAAATGCGATAATAAAAAAGATCTGTGTCATCAACCAATGCATCTAAACTATGGATGTTGTCTGAGGAATATTACTTACACTGATTCAAACATGACCCAGTCCCCTAATTTACTTGTTTTACATGGTGATGTTTCATAATTATCTCTCATCAGACCATCTGCTTCAGCCTCCCCCAATGAGCTATTCTTATGCTGTGTGTGACCTGAGACCATTATCGCATGTGATAAAAATCACTCGTTTGTGGGGTGTTCAGTTATTGGAACTACTAAATACATTTCAACCATTGGTTCAAGCACACCCTGTACTTCTTTTCTTTAGCCTTTTTCAAAAGGCACTAAAATCTGTTTCCGACATTCAAACGATGTTACCTCAGGCAGTTATTTCCATCTTGAGTTTTGTTTCCAGCAAAACGTGATTTTTATCAGATTTCAGAACATAATTCTTCTCATTATTTCTCTCAGTGAGTGTGATTCAAAGTGAAAGCATCTCCTGAGTTTCGTTTAGTTACACCGATGCGTGCTTTCAAGGATATTTGTTGCCCATAATTAGTAGTTTGTTCACATCGAAGATTATCAGTTTGAAATTGAAATCAAAGGGACACTAAAGGCAGCAGCTAGGTACGTGTAGGGGAGATAATGTTACACTTGGTCACCAGTAGGGGTTTCTCCCATCTCACAGTATGTCAAAACTATTCATTCTTGTACATGGAATATATTAAGAGCTGAATCAAACATGACCCAGTGCCCTTACGTGGCATATTGGCCAATTTAACCCCACTGCTCCTGCCTACAGTCTCGCTGTAATGTCTTGAAGTAGTATTCGACTTGCTGCACCATCTAGACGTTTTTATCAAAAGTCTACATCCTCATAAAAGATTGCATGTTATTGGAGGAGTCTATCAGAGTTTGGGATCTGTTGATGCACAATCTGTTGAATCACAATAGACTTGTAGCGTGCAAGAAGTTGTTAGAGTGGAGCTCTCACTTCAGAGCATATGGAAAGCATGGTATCAGAAGTCATATACCATGTGGCGTACATATGAAATGGATTGATAGACACAATAGGATTTAACTACAAAAACAATATATAACACTCTTCAAGTCTTATGTTGCTAATGTTTTTGTTGATAAGTACTGTTGGAGTGTTTGAATACAGATGAAAAACATTGTAGAAATGAACAGCTTCCAACAGTGCTGTAACTATTTAATAACTCTCACTCGCAGCTCTATGTCAAAATGCTCTCACAAAAACTTTGTTGACAGCTTTATAAAGCACTGCGCAATAGTTCAGAACTGGTTTTGACACTATTGCTGGTGATGTCACCAAGTGACGTTATTGCCAACATCAGCACACTGCTGCCAGCATTTATAGTGAAAAAATTGTTTTGAACATTACTGCCCAGTGCCCAGAGTTGAAATTAATTTGAACTTATTTTAATATGAAAATATTTGCGACATTGTTTGGAATACTTATAAAAGAGAGGACACCTACATGTACAGAAGAAAATTACTATTCCATTGGATCCTTACTGAAAAAAAAGAACAAGCCTAAGGTGGTTTCACCTTGGTGTTGTTGGGAGTATGGCTTTGAAATAAGATGACAAGCAGAAACACAGTCGAAGATGCCAAGAAAATTCTAGGCTTGGGGGCAAATAATCCTCATGGATATTACGGTTATTAGCACAACAATGTCTGATAATCAATGAATTGATCGATAAAACTGATTACCACATCTATCATTATCTTAGGTGTGGCTACTTGAAAACTTAACTCATTTAAAAAGCTGTTGATTCTTATAGTGTGGAACCCACAACCACTCATGGGACCGAGGTTGAGTGGTTGTGTTACCGGGGTGGTCATGTTAGTGAAGTTGAAAATCTGGGGAAAAAATGCATGATTAGGTTTTCCCGCCAAAATTGTGCAACTTATTCATAAGTTCAAAATCAAATTCTGAAAAATTTTCAAAGCCAACATTTTTCTTGGGCTGATGATGTTTCTTCATTTTGAGCAGAAAAAAACAAGTGAAAAAAATATTTGGACTTAGAAATTTTTTCATCTTTCAGAGTTGAATTCTTTCATAAGTCTTTTATGATTTGACCCGGAACTGTGTCCCTTTCTTAATTCGAAACACAATGATGAATAATATGTTTATAAAGAATATCGACCCACCTGAGGGATTATCTGTATTTTGTTCTATTCTGTATTCATATTGTTTATGACAAGTATAAAAATAATCCCCTTTGGCTATGCAGTCTTGTCAGAGACTTGCCATTATTGACCTTTTGTTTCAAACATGTCAAATGGGAATTGCCATAGGCTGGCTCTTGGAGCAAATCGCAATTTTTGAACATACCACATAAATCGGTATTATTGAGAAACAAATGTATATGCAATTACAACAGAAATCGAGTTGGATTTCTATCATGTCTATGCGAAGTGTATAAATTCTCAAATTCATGAAATTACAATACAAGTATTATGATATTGTTAAAAAGGTTTGGATTCAACATCGCTGACACGATCAGGTTAGTGCCATTGTTGACATGATTTATGTATTTCGAAGCCAGCCATTGAAAAACCACATTTGTGCCAATTTATTTGTAAATGTTGACGTTTCGTGATAAAGTATGACAAACTGAGGGTTAATTTGCGCAATTACAACCACAGGGCAAACAAGCATTGTTGAAATCACTTTCAGGTAATGCGCCTCTATTCTGGTGTGAATTACTCAATCCCTCTCCCTCGTCTAGTGTTAGGAAGAGAGCGAATAAACCTGAATACTTCCTGCGGAAACTTACCGCAGAAAAAAAGACAAGCATGACATGAAACACCTGCCCAATTTTCCAATTAATAAAACAATCTGGCATGTTTTTAATTGAAAGCTGCGCAGGAAGATCGTTTTGGATATCGGAGCTGGTTGGTTGATGCTGTTTCCTCTTCCTTGGGCTTAAACCTAATCCTGCGCCGTCAAAAAATAAACTGGTGTTTAACAAGCATCTCACCTGGCTAGTTTAACTAAGCCCAACATCCTGAATGCAAAATTAAATCACAAATGTATTCCTTAAAACCCTCTGCTGGGACTTTTAATTGATTGAAAAGTTTTTTCACATCTCAGTCAAAGTTGATTTAGAATTCGTCTATGTATGGTGAAGCCTTTTTTCGTGTTTTTTAAAATTATTTAAAGATAATTGCGAAAATGTTTGACCCATCGAAAGCAGTAACGTATTAGGCCAGGTCTTGTAAGGTCTCATTCTGTGTGGCAGACAGGCAATCTTTTTATCACTTGCAGAATCATCTCACTTGTCTGCTGTGTGCTTCTGCATGGCAATAACAGGGCTACTAAGGGGCTGGAAACTTGTACATTAAAGTTGTAGAACAATGCTCTTTTTCATTACGGAAAGGACAGCAGTTCATTCTGAAAGGTTTTCAGCCGGGTAGCTCCAGCTGCTGTCTTTTCAAATTGTAACAAAACTCTTTCTCCTTTATTCTTTTTTTTCATCGTTTTACAAACATCTGTCTCTTCCTCCAGTTAAATCAGATCTTTTTGAATTAGTCGCCTCTTTTACTCTTGTTTTAGAAGGAATCGATTGGAACTGGAGGTATTGGTTGTCTCACCAAACACCGGAGGATGGAGGTAAATGTAGGCCAAAACTGTTAGGTGATGAAAACCAGAACTGACTGTCTCTCATACTGCTGCAGAAAACAAACAGGGCATGAATTTGGCTAACATTTCACAAAGCGCAATATAGGTTAATTCTAGGCATACCCCACCATACTTTAGCAGAAATTGATAGCGCTGGAATTCTTTACTGAGAAAACCTGTGTTAAGTAATTCTCTACTTGCTAATTATAAAATGCCAGCGTCTAACGTCAAAACAAACCTGGCCACCTGGTGACTTGATCTGCAGACAACATATATCAGACTTTTCGCCACACGCACAATTTTAGAATGAGTTTTTTTAAAAATAACCTATAACATTGTCTAAAATCTCAAAATGTTTGTGCCAATTTATCTTACGAATTTTCACAAATTTTGTTTTGGTGGAATATCAAAGTTCTCCTTTTTTTTCAATCAAAAAGTATATTTTTGCAATTTAAATTCCTGCAGATCGATACTATTTCAGATCCGCAAGAATTCAACACCTGAAAAAATTTGGCAGTTTATAGTACACCAACAATAGGGTTTGCTGGCAACTTCGAAACGGTATGCCAGGTGTACCACCGATAGCCCACAAGCTCTCTATCTGAAAGCATATTGATCCTTGTTAGAGTTATCGCTGGCTGGTGTTACTTTGACTGATATGATGAGCTTTATCATCTTCTTGAAGCTTTCAGTAAAATCCAGCCAATTACTTTTCATTAGAAGCTAAAACCGCTGCTAAAACTCATTTTTCCGCCATGCAAATATTGTCAAAGGTTTGGTTCTTGAGTACGCTGACATAGGAATTTGCCACAGGGGGGATGCAGGGATGACATGGATTTTGGGTTGTTGGAGATCCGGACCCAGGCGTTCATTGGCTATGCACTTGTGTAGTGCAAGTAAAAATTCAAGCTATCTTGGATTTTCCACTGCATTGTTGGCTGGGTTTACTGCCAATCAAGACCCAAATAGCAACTGTGGCATGCTCCCCGTCCTCAAATACTGGGCGCCTTACAATGCTGGCTTACTCCCCTAAGTGTAAAGTTCCGCAATTAACACAAGAGTATCTTGATTAAGGAGTCTGACTGGTAAATTAGCACCTGAGTTTTTACAGCCTGATAATGAAAACATCACCTGAATGGTCCAGGTGGGTTGTTGCAGATGGTAGAGCTTGGGTGGAATTACTAGCTTTAAAGGGGATCTCCTCTAAGGGTTTGCTCATGGGGTTACCCATGTGATTACATGCTAAAATATCAACATCCTCTAACCCTCTAAACTTAGAAGCTAAAGCCAAGCTTTTTACAGAGAAAATGTGCTGGATGCAGTCAAGTTATCTTAAAGTATCACATACCCATGCCCCCTCCCCTCTAGCTACGGCATGTGCAGCCCGAAGAAAGTATTGATGCTTTCTGTTGTTGGTCATTGGTTGGATTACATTTATTCAATTCTCAGAGTGCTGATTTGAATTTGTACCACTCTATCCTTCATTATGTGAATTGATGAATTTATAACAGGATGTCAGGAGAGGTCCCCCCTTTCCCCTCTCTATAAAAGTACATATGTATTCATTATTGCCATCTAACATTTGAGAAGTATTTGGTACAGGCACAAATAAATGAAACTTTCTCTCCCACTGTCAATGCCTTTTCCGTTCGGAGCTCGGTGAACAGCAGGATCAGTTGTTACAGCTTCTCTAGTTACCTCAATACGACTCCAAAAGCAGTCTCATCCGGTGCTAGCTCATTTACAGACCGTGATGCGAGAAACCGCAGCTTCGTATTGATTCCTGTGTAGAGAATCATCTTGAGCTTCATAGCGTGAAGAGTTTTTGACTTTGATGACATACGACCATTCGACATACAAATAATCTTTATCATAATGAGTTGCATTCATATGATATGCACAAATATCAAATTGTACAATATATTTGTGGAGAAATATTTTTACCAATTCACCCTGTCACCCGTGCAACTGCATCACAATCATCACAGACACAGAAGATGGTCCAATTTGGCAAAATCTTGAGTCACCAGTCTTGTCCAATTTCATTCACCCTCTAATGTTTACAGTTAGATGGGGTGATATCAGATGCTTTATCCTTTTAGTTGCTTCAAGAAACAGGCAGTGTGACGCAAATCTGCCTCTGTTCCCCATAGTTTTTCTTGGAGAGATGTGGCCTCCCCTCGGTTGGCAATCAGGGGACATTCTTCTGGGATTGTTCAGAGAGAGCACATTCACAGATGGCAGATTCACACAGGTCAAGTTGCCCATGAAAAATGTTAAAGTAATTTCCCATGGTTGATTCCTGTGGGGAGAAACATCCACATTTAAGAAAGTTACCTCAGCATTGTTTTCTCTGGAAACTTTCCAGGAGCGCCCCCTCTGAAGGCGAGAAGACTCACAAATTGCTGCGCTGGAGTTACGCTGAGTTAAGTGCTAATTCACCTGCTGTGGTCTGGTTGGAGGAATTCTCGGATGAATTCAACTGTAATAATGATTATGTATCAATAGCGAGTCGATATCTCTGACTGGGTTTTGCTTCAGGGTATGATGAATGTTGTGAGAATTCGGTAGATTTCTCAACGTAATGTATCAAGAGGGACAAGTTGGGCATGATAACTGTTGTTTTTTCAGATGAATATGGCTGTTCAAATAACTCTTTCCCAACATAACTCTAGCCACTGCAGCAGAAACCTCTCCAAATTCCTAGCACCAGGCAAGCAGAATTCTTACATTTTGTTTACCTAACTGGAGCAAATGGAAATATTGTTGTAAGTTGTAATGTATGTGTTTCGGTAACTTTGGCTTGTTGTAAAAACATTCCGGAGTTGTGTGGTGTCTTCTATGAGAAGGTGATCCGATGCCGAGAGCCTTGGGCTGTTTTCCTATATGAGGAGTAGTTCCAGGTTGTCTACCTCTTGCAAGAACATTGAAAGAATAGTTTTGAAATCAAGGGGTTCACACGATCGCGCTCCCCTGCAACCTCAGGGCTATACAAATGAGGCTTCAAGCCGAAGAACATCTAAAACAAACCAGAATTCCGGCCTCTAACCATCTTACTGGTGTAACTTGCATCCTGGTATTATCGGTTTAATAAACCAGAAAGAATAATCCCAGGTATTGGAATGGTTGCAACATTTTTCCAAACATCTCATTCGACCATCCCTGGAGGCTAAAAGCAAATATTGCTCTGATTGGTCTATTTTTCATTGGTTCTTGGCTATTATACACAAAGCTTTGGTGGTAGAGTCTTGCAGCTTATGTGCAAATTCTCTTCCACATCCAAATAGATTCATATTTCAGGGTCAAGCATGCATTAACATGTAAGAGCTAGGTTCCCCTCTAATGTGCAACATTCTCATGCCCTTGCTTAGAATTTGAAACACTTTATAACAGTAATTTTTTTCAAACGACTACATTACAAGAGAAGGAAATTTGTTGAAAAAACGTGATGGCTGTTCCTGCACCAAGACTAAGGTCAACAGATTTTTAGAAATTGAAAACGATAACCACAATCTTTGCTAAGGAGACTTTGGTGAATTACACTGCCAGAACAAACAGTCATAAAGGAGACCCAGAGCTATCTTTGTTGTTTATGTTCTGTTGTAAGCTGAGATTATACAGTTTGCCCTGTGAACACACCACAACCACATACAGTTATTAAAAACTTAGTTTATCATGTTGTGGTCACACGATATGCAAAGTACTAATGTTGACGTTGAAATATCAGGAGTAAAAACTACACCAAATGCTCCCGAAGTAACAAACATGGGTTATCTTATCGCATGTTGGCAAGTGCTCAGAGAGAGACTCTTACCTTACAACGGCTACAAAATCAGTGATATGAATATGGATCCTTATGCGGTTACATGTGTTCATGAATTGGTACAGACCTCACCCACTTTGCTCCAGCTCTCTGACTTTGCAACGTAAATATGAGAGAAAGATATCTTCTCATGAAAGATTGCCAATTCTTTATGCATGCCCTGAAAGCATGGTCAGGAGGAATAAGCCATGGATGGACTACTTGTCAGTGCTCTATCCTTGCCATGAAGGCATGGTCACAAGGAGTAAATCAGGGAATGGAAGGACCACTTGCGATTCGCATGGTATAAAGCGCGAAAGTATTTGAGGAGATGCAGCATTTATCATGTCATTCGGACACTCACTGGAACTTCTTTCTCTGCAAGATGTTTATCAGGTCATCATTCGCTGGTTTGAAGCAGCCGGCAAAGTAGGTCTGAAGGAGTCTTTGCAATATTCTGATGTTACAAGTTGTTGCTGAGTTGCGACTTGTCACTGGCTGAACTGAAAATGCAGGTGAAGTACAAGCAGTTCTTGGAGGGTTCTTCACAACATCACTGAATATGTAACAAGTTGAAGCAGCCAACTTAGATGGAAGGCTACAGAATTTGTCTACTTAGCTTGCTTCCGAATAACTACAGTCTATTGTTCTGGTGTTTCACCATTCTGGTATATTTCATAAGCCACTCCATTGGTGTGTGCGAGAGAGTAGGCTGTCACTCAAACTAGTAACGATATAGAGATAGTCATCTCGACATTAAGTGTCTAAATAGTAAAACTCAGGTTGGAAACACAAGAAGCTTCCCGAAGGTAGTAGTCGGAAGGCAGGAAGGCCAGTCTTGACAAGGAACTGTTCAGTTTGAGCAGAAATGGCAAAAGAATATTTGTTTGTGAAGCTGTCTGTCTGAATTCATCCTAGCTTTGCATTTCATTGCAAGCATTGGCTTCTTAGCCTGTATACCTATAGCCAGCAGTTTACACTGCTGATATAGTTCATGTTTCCTTGTGAATGGCTCGGCAAAATTCTCCAGATTCTCTTCGTGGCGAATTGGTTGTTGTGAATGTTGCATAAGAAATCATATGAGTCTGTCAATTCCAGGCATTCTGTTGATGAGCGATACCCGGTACTAGTCTACTAATAACATGAAAGCTGCTTTTTGAGGTTTGTGTCAAATCAACGGAAAATCTAATTACAATGAGACAAAACGCTCATTCAGCTTCAAGGAGTGAATATCATACCGAAAAAGTCCAATCCCCGACTTTATTACAGGCGGTCTTGGAGTCTCTTACAGCGAAAGAAACACCTAAAGGCTTAGGAGAATCAAATTAACATGGATGAGAAGCTTGGGACGAGACTCCAGCTCTGTGCTTCAGACCTGTGCTTTGGTGTCTTTTGATGAAGAATAGAGAGCCATACTGGCCAGAGGACACTGCCCTGACCACAATGGGCTCTTAATGGCAGAACTCAATAGGACAGATGACTTCCTAACCGAAAGAGGACTGGCTGTCAAAATCGAGCTGCTGAATGCTCAAGTAGAAAAAGAAGAAGTAACGTTGGAAATAGACAAGCAAATTTTGCCTGTAGCTATCATAAAAAGCATATCGATTTGCTTATAGAGCTTGAATTCTATCATTCTGACCCCCTGCAATAGCAATACACTGTTGATGCATAACATCCTTTATATAAAGTGATGGGGCAGAAAATTGCCTTCGGAGCATGTTTTTTATCAACTGTGTATTGTGTAAGAAGAGATGACGTCATTGCCAAATGATCATAAGCTGAAATCATAACCTTCTATTCAATGTTAGAGAGAGTAGGCTATACCACACTGTAACAAATGCTGAGGTGGGCTTTCAATGGAAACCAAAAAGCCAGTTGAACAGTGACTTGTGTCGGAACTCGAGTGTAACTATTAAGTAGCAGATGAAAGCATCTACATCATGTAAGAATATAGGTCTCAGGTCAGCAAGTATCCCTGTCTCTCTCCGTGACGCCCGCCTTTTCAGGAAAGAAGAATACTCGGATATCAAACTTGGAAATGAGAATACTGTCATGATATCTATCGTTCCTGGTCTCTTGCAACAATTGGCCAACTCTCTTTAGGAATGGTCCCGAGTTGCTGTAACAATAGAGGTATTATGTAACAAAGGGATTAAGCACAGAAAACTTGTTTCTGATGATCCTTGGTGTCAACATTGGGTTGGGTCCTTTTTCCTGATTATCAGAGGTCATGAGGCGTAAATATTTGATGACTTTTGTGCGTGTTTGTTGTCAGTCAGTGGTGGATCCATAGTTATGGAAAGGGGTATGCAGCCCCAACCAATCAAAATGCAATGGTCATGTGCGAAAGTCATGTGTTGAGGCAGGCTTTCAATAGCAGAATTGTAGACCTAGCAAATGTGATTTTCATTTAAGGCCTACTACGTGTATTCAAAAATTTGAAAAGTAAACTCCAATTTGTATTTCTAATTTCCTGAACCACCGGTGAATACATAGAACATGAACCGTGTAACCCTTCAAATTAAAGAAATTGAAATATCTCCAGCCTTTATGAGTGTATTGTAATACTGATGTTCAATGATATCGCCAGCTGCATCGTACAAACTTATACCATGGTAAAAACCTCTAAATCAGTTAATAAAAGAGGAGATTTTTTCTCGGAGCGATTCCTGAAGGAGTTTATGATGTCATTTCAAGCAATCAATAAAGGTTGTTAGCAATATACGAGATCTACACAGCATACAAATAGTCTCTGGTGTTGATCATAGGCTATATTGCAATTTCAATTAATTCTTCTGGGATTTCGTTTCCAAGAATAAAATTGTTGTGATCGCTAGGCATGCGATAAGAGTCAATTAAATGTGGAGTGTGATTTTAACCGTTGAGTTCATTATAGCAAAGTGTTGTAAAACATTCTGTTGGCTGGGTCTCTGTTGACTGATACACAACCGGAAGAACAGCGACTTGACTATCCTTGCGCTATCTTGGGCAATAGCCTATGCTGAAATCAAATCTGGGACCTCGGTGATGACAGGCACTGATGTTTCCTCTCAGGTCTACAGGAGGAACTACAGCAAGCCATTTCCTTCTATTCTCAGAGCTTATGGTTAACATTTGCCATAACATTTTATCCTGGTCTGTGGTTGCGACACCCACACCAGAAATGACAATAACATACAGTATCAATAATGAGACTGCCACAACCAGAACATAAAATATAGTTTATTGTCTCTCCCAGCTAATAAAAAGGGGATGAGTTATTTGAAGTCTCCTACGAAAATTATGTCGCTTTGACTTAGCAACGAAATTCTCTGGATGGCTTCCCTTGGGGGAGGGCCCCCTGACCTCCCTTGACTTGTCTTCTTCAAATTTGACACTTAGTCCACTACCTCCCAAGGGGACAAGAATTTGACTCCTTTCGGTTCATTTTCCCCTCAATTTCACCAGCCAGGAATAATCCTGGAGAGTCACCTGTAACCGGTAGGCCTTCTTATTTGAACCACCACACTAGAAATTGAACACCCAATTTGTCATATCAGCTCTGAAGCTAATAAAAATGAAGAAGTGCTTTGGAATTGATAATTTGTTTGTGCATAAACAGTACGCAGGGATTTCCATGATCTCCCAAACCACGGATGACAGGCATAATAAATTTATGGAGGCAAATATTTATTTTGATTCTGTTTGTGGTAGAGTGTCATGATTAATATTATTTTGTCATATGTGGGTTATTTTGTGTCTTTGTAAATTCCTGGGTATCAGAATAACTGTGAAGGATGATGTTGGCTATGGATTTTCCCTCAGCGTGTTTTCGAGACGTAAGAAACCCATTGAAGCCCTGATATCGACCCAATTCTTATCGATAAAAAAACTCAAATTTCTGATATCAATATTTCTATCAAGAATCTATTTTGATCACGAAAATGATGAATTTTTCATGAGTATCTGATAACAGAAAGAATGAAACGTCTTTGAATAGGTAATAGGATGTTGATGAAAACCTTGTTTTATGTTTTTACCATAGCTGTTGATAGCCACCTGAAAGGCTATCGATAGTTCTGATCGAGTATCTATATTGAGTTTATAGAAGTTGTAAATGTGATATAACAGGCTGCTTTTAATCGCTTAAGGATTTCAGGTTCCAGCCAAAATGGTGGTGACTAAGGTCAACCCTTAACAACTTGTATGACATTTGTGAACCACGTCTTTTTTACTTGCTGTTGCTGCTGCTTTTTTAAGCGACATCCAAGAAAGAGAATAAAAATAAGATGGACACGAAGTCTGGCTTTCTGGAATGATTAATGGGGTGCTAATTGAATACAACACAATGACAATAAAAGAGTGTTTGTCTTCAATAAAAAAGGTTGCAATCAATTCTGCAATTAAAAGGTTGTTCAAAAGAGACCTACTTGCTGCATTCTAAAGCTTGTCGAGTTCTTTTAGGAAGACCTTTGGGAAGGCAACTGGTAGACTTCGTGGTTGGTTTTGATATTACAATACATTAGAATGTGTGG
Organism: Lineus longissimus; assembly: GCF_910592395.1. Classification (NCBI taxonomy): domain Eukaryota; kingdom Metazoa; phylum Nemertea; class Pilidiophora; order Heteronemertea; family Lineidae; genus Lineus; species Lineus longissimus. Next base: position 4,039,022 of record NC_088323.1, on the reverse strand, counting down.
TAAGTCTGCCTGATACATGTAGACTTGACAACAAACTGCTTTGCCAATTGAAGTCCTTCTTCAATACGTTCTTAGAAAACATGTTATTTTAAACATTACATGCTTGAAATTTCAATAAAACAGTTGACAACATTGACAAGTATCAGCTTGGGTTGTTGCATAGTCAGCATCACTTCATGATCCAAAGCTTCCAAGCTGATTACTGCGACATAAAGTGCAGTGGCATTCCTCCTCCCATTACCATCTTCCCACAGCAGACCTTTGTTGTTCCCAACATACACCCTAACAACGCCTTCGTGTGAAAATGTACCTTAGAAACTGTCCTTAGGCCAGCAGCACGGAAATGTCCCAAAATACCCTTTTATGACTACATATTAATCAATAAAACAGAAATTTACTCCAATGCACTTCTATTGATTTCTGATCGGTCACAGGAGATGGCAACACTGATTGTAAACAAAGTGATATTGATGAGGCAAGCGATATAAATGGGTAATCACTCACTTGAATGTGGCATCTCCAGGGAGACACAAGTCGTTTGATTGCAGTTTGCTGTTGGTACAAGTGACCATTAATACAGAAAACTCCAGGAAATGCACATCTTGGTGATTCTCAGTTTCCATTGCAGAAGCAAACATATTGCCCAAGTCACACTTTTGGCCCAGTTCATTGACTCGGAGAGGTGGGCTTCCCTCGAAGAGACAGTTGCTAAAACCCATGGTGATTAGGATTACCTTCACTTATGTCTACCCTGATTTGATATTCTGTCTGAACAAGACCTGTTAGTGATTCACACAGAATTAACAAGATTGTTCCCTCACCTCAGTGTTCTGAAATTAATTTGGAGTGTGCTTGGAATTCTAATCTTGCTTGAATTCAAATTTGAATTGATTCGTAAGTAGACTTGTGCTTGTGCATGATATGTGTGGTAAGTAATGCGTTTACCTGTCCATGTCGATAGTATCCAATTAGACTCATTTTGGACTTCCGTTGGTCAATTTGTTCTTCTGCACCGGAAGTCTGCATCTGAGAGGTACTCCAGTTTCCATAGCTTCAGAAACATGGAGACATGTCTATAATTCTTTGCCTTGGGCTGGCCATCGTTCACTCACCTGGTGTCAGACGTCGTCAGCAGGTATCCAAGGAAACTAATTTTTTGGCCATGGTGATCTAAGTGGTTTCCAGATATTAAAATGTCATCCCTCTCTACCTGGCTTCAACAACTATTGAGAAAATACAAAGATTGCCTTGGGCTGGAAATTGTTGACAACAATGACCAGTAAAATTTTTTCATCTGGATGAGAGCTGGTTGAGAGAAGTGCGATGGAAAACGATAGCTTCTTTAGCAAATGATAACCAAAGAGTTAGCCTGGGGCCAATCCATGCGATATCTTGTTGGGTAGGTTATAGAACAGAAGAGTCTTTCCAAGGCTAGAATGTAGTAGCAAAGAATTCTCCTTCGTGTCAGTCCCTCTGAACCTGCTCTGTCACCCTTGAACATTACTTTCATGCAGCATAAGGATCATAAAGGCCCCGCAAATGAGAGATTTTTGTTACAGCGACCTGCAATGAAAAATCTCCTGCCTGAGGTCGTCATCTCAGGTGCGTGCAACAAGATTCATATCATATCATTGCTGTAGGTATGAAGTCCACTTTAGGCTGCTGTTCACCTCTGTGGGATCTTTTACTTGCCCTGGCATAGTCACTCGGGCACAATGGACCACACGGTTTCGTTTCCATCAATGGTGGCACCTGTGACGAAACATGGTGGGCTTCCCTCCACACAGAAGCTATCATTTTATTTCCATCCAACAACTCAAGTTGCTGTGACAAAAAGATATCGTTTGCAGTAAGCTTTAGGTGCTGCTTTGCGAGGGGTCTTCTTCAGAAAGGTGCTCGAGACAAGAGTCAACCATGTCGTAGCACCCTATTGGGACTACGTGCAACTGATTGCCTGCCGTCTTTGCCCAGCAGTCTCAAATAACCATCTAATCTGATTTGGCTCGTTGAAGGATGTTGCGATCCTTGTGAGCCTTGTGAGTCAAGATGATTTTCTGCATGGTATATTGCTTCATCCGTGAACAGTTTGTAAAATATGGATGAGCATGTGTAGTAAATTGTTCCGTACACATTGCCCCATTGAGCTGATCTGAACTGCCTCTTGCGCTAATTAACTCCATTGAACACTATTTGTTTTGTGTAATCGGTTTTCAGATTAATGTGTTTACAAAGCATTATTGGCGAATCGAAAATCAGGATGTGGACGCAAAGTGGTCTTGAAACAGATGCTTTTATCGGATGAAGTTGTCGAGGCCGCAGTACTTGTTCGATTAACTTCATTCAGGCTCATGCAAACTCAGGCAACTGCATTCAGAGCTGAAGGAACCAAACTAGCCACTAGAGAGTCACCGACTGAACTGCTCAAGTGTTATATGAGACCTTGGTAACTCTATTTCCACCGTCACAGTATCGATATTGGGTTGGGTACAACAGTATCCGTTTCCCCTTTGATGGCGATTCCATTAGTGCCCAATCGACATTCTCGGTCATGGCCGCTTGGTCTAGTTCAGACTTGCTTACTGTTCAGTGCCGACTGGCCAGGCTACAGTTCATGCATTAGCTTCCTAAAGCACACAGTAAACAAGCAATTTTTGATTCTGTGATCTGTAATTTATGATTGCATGCGATGAACACTGATCGTAAATGGTGGCCATCACAGGTGCCTGCAACAACAATTTGTAATCGTTGTGATCTGCGATCTGTTTCAAACACAGTGATTGCTCTCTCAATAGGCTGCAGTACACATGTACTGGCTGATGTATCAGATTTCTGTTGGGAGTACTCTGACCATATCGATCTTAGACCAGGTCTAACGCAGTTCAGTTTGATGGTGATATTCATTTCAGTGTACAACCTGGGTCAAAACTTATACAAAATAGGCCAAAGTCAGCCTCGTTCTGGATTGACCTAGTTTGTGTACTATCTAGTGCATTCCAGTTTCAATGCACTATGATCTCAGATAGTGCTTTGATAGCTGGGGTCATTATTTGAAATGACTCTGACACAGCCCAAATCTTTTTTTACCTCAATAAACATGCTTAATATTGTTAGATACATACCACACTACAATCCTAATGCAACATGTATTCCATTTAAGCACTTTTGAGAGCATAAAATGCATTTCATTGTGAGTACTGTCCAACACACACCCCATCCCCAACTTCTAATTGGGATAGAAAAAGTTTCTATGTCTAAAACAAGAGACCATTGATGGGAGACCTTTGATTGACATCTTGGCTGTGGAATTCAACCACTTTTCTCAATGAATATGCACACCCCTTGATGTATGAGGCCTATGAATGGCTGGAGTCCACCCAGCACAGCCCCCTCCCCCTCAACTAAACTGTCAACAACATTCTTGGTGGTCAACTTGTGTATGGTATCATGATACAGCCTGGTACAGGGACCTTTCTGCTTGATTAATTACACACATTTGGGTTAATTTGTTTATACACTTGTCTGCTATAATCTCTCAAACTCAGCAGGCTGCTTGTTTGCAAGGCGGCATATTCCTTTGATCTTGTAATAGGGATAGATTTTGTTTCTGATACTTCAAGTGCAGAAGGTCAATTCCATGGTGTTGACCATGTCTTACTGTAGTGAATGAGTACAATTTACACCCTTTCTGGTCATCAACGAAGTGGCTATCACATTTTTGATGTTGCTTGTCCAGCTCATTATCAGCCGCTCATTAGCATATTGACCACAGTAACCATGATGAAACACGTGGTGGTGAAGATCAAGTGCTTCCTGCCTTGTCAATTTTGTTACATCTTTCCTGGTTCCAGTTCTTCTGAACAGGTTAAACTTATTTTGTTGTTCCTTTGGTGGATTATATTCTTACTTCTTTTGGATGATCAATGTTTCACCTTTGTAGGCCTATATTCATTCAGTGACCCTTACTTTGATTTATATTTTTCGACCAAAAAAGGAATATGGAATGAAATAATTGTTTGGATATTTGGATATTCTTGATTCAATGGATTAGGGATGTTGAGAGGGTGATTTTATTTATTGTACTGCAATAGTGAATTCAATGCACATTTCAGATGGACAAACTCCACTTTCCATGCATGGCACTATTATTGTTTACATTCCTAATATAGGTAAACTAGGACATATTATGCATGAATCTATGTCAGTGGGCGGCCAAGTTTATGCTAACCAGGTATACTAAACCGAGGCTATAATCTGCCAGCAACTGGGTCACTTTGGATATCAGTTACACTTTGGCTACCCAGAGCACTCACTGTTTGGGTCCAATAGACCTACTCAGATTAGGTTACCTTGCTCATAGGTCATAGAAGGCTTAGGCTACTGGTGCTGACCAGGCAAACAACTATAAACTGCCTGATGTACGAGTTGCATATGTTTGGTGCATGTGATTCGACATCGATCAAGAATCAGAACACAACAGTATCCAAGATCACTTTGATGGTGATGGCTGCTCATGTTCAACTCGTGGCTTAATCATTACTGGTGTTGTCTTGTATCAAGGGTCGCTTTGGTTACTTAGCCCAGGGGCCGGCTAAATATCATGTTTACACCTGCCTCTAGTTCTGTACGGGGTACTGATCTCTTAAACTACAATGTGCCTTACAGTGATAAATCTTGAAACGAGTAATTTTTGTTGCTTGGTGGATGTTTATGAGGCCAATCCCCCCATAACTGCTGAATTCAAAATGAGGCTTCGTTGGCACATACCCAGGTGTTTTAATAGAATACCAAACTTTCCTTGTTAAATGATGATCAAAGATGATCAAAACAGTTCATCAAAATTTAGTACACCGCACCAGACATGCATAAGCATGAAAACGGCAAAGTGATTGAGCCAGTCGGCTGTATGATTAGATGTGATCTGACTTGATGGCTCCCATCTAGATAAGAGCAGGAATGCAAGAGCCAACCAACATTACCATGCAGTCAAGTAGATGGCCGTCTTCATGTCGGATCAAATCTGAGTGTTGTTACGAGGGGACAGGTGATACTGCAAAGGATCCCTCTGCTCTCAACCAAGTCTTAATCTCGTCATTAACATCAGTAACAAATCAAGGAATGGCCATTTCCACTCGGAGCATTTACAGTTCGTCACCAATGACAAGCTTCGTCGTCAAAATTAACATCTGCGTCCAAATTTTATCGGATTACGCAGAAAAGTCACATGTGTTGAAACCAATCCTGCCATCGATGGACACTCAATTAACGTGAGGTGCTGATCATGATTTTACGAGGTTTCGCAGTGATCCTCCGTCGTAGATATTATGGGGTTTCACCTGCGCATTTCTTGAATTGTTGAATGAAGGAGCGGTCACTGTTAGGGTGTCCGCGATTTAAAGTTTTGTATGATGGGACGCCTCTCAACTGAAGATTTTGCCTCTCAGTTGAAGATGCACTGAAGATTTCGGTAAACAGAAGACGAGGTTCAGATTTTAGAAATTAACGAAAAACTATTGCAGCTGGTTCTGTTGTAGGTTTCAGGCAATATAAGATAAAGCTGTAACCTGTTCTCTGATCGGCTTTGTACTGTCTGTTTTGTTCTAAGTATGTTTTTAATGGAATTTGGATGGCTTAGTTGCAGTTATTTACTTTCCTTTAGTCTTCCCTTCCTTTGAATGCTGGAAGCTTTTGATCTTGTAATGAAAGTTACTCTGTGATGGGAAAAGTCCTCACCTTTTTGAAGGATTTTCATTTTCTGGAGACAGAGGCACTGGATTGCCCACATCATACTCATAGGCAAGTTTGTCTGCCTGCTAGTCTGGGGTGATTGATTCTCATCAGCTTGCATAATTGGTGGTCAATAGACTAACGATTGGTCTTTCATCCTGTCACAATTGGCCAATTTGCCGCCCGGTAATACCACCTGATGCTACCGTTGCCTAGGAGGGAGGGACCCGGCATTGATTTCCCACTGGGGATGGAATATGTGGGTGATGTTAGTTGGTAGTACTTTGTCCAGGTCATGGGCAATCTCGTTGGACCCCAAACCAAGGTGGGACCCCTTCTCTATCAGGGACAGTGATTTTGGTACAGAATGGGTGGTTTCCATGTACTTTGACCTCAATTATAGGGACACTTCTCTATCGAGGACAGTATTTGTCAGTCCCATGGGTGTTCTTAAAAGAGATGTTCTAATGTAATATTTATTGTGTAGCCCTCATGTGACTACACTATAAATTGAGTCATTCCCAGATAGTCCTGCTGTTGGCATGGGCACAGCAAGATTGATCCCATCAAGGAAGGCGTGTTTGGATGTCGTTCTTTTCTAGCAGATTGTCATCTAGATAATTGGCGACAAGGTATGGCTACCTAAAAGGACCCAACTACCACATAAAAGATTGAGTTTGTCTGCTTCCCAACTGATATAACGCAAACCAGCCACCATGAAACTTGGCTATAAAAAATTAACAGGCAATCAGATCTGTAAGTAATTGGCAAACTTACACCGATGAGGTTTGGGCACAAGACAAAATCCCTAGCAAAGAAAATGCTCAGGACAGTCATCATTGACATTAATGGTAATGACTTATTGGATCGTTATCTTATCTAGCCAGGAAGCTAATCAAGTGTAGGATTTGGATAGCCTCTTCATGAAATATGGATGAACTGCGATTTACAAATTGACTTCAGGCACCATTCTCCACAGCAGACATGATATCCAAGCATATTCTCTCTGCCAGTTTAAGCCTCCATGTTGTATTAGTCGTTGTCTCTCCTGTCTCGCCTTTATCACAGTACACCAAAAATATTTGTGCTCATATGAGGAACATAATCAATGCTGAATGGAACACAAACCAGGCCATTGCGATGCATATGAGACAGAGACCTGACCCCTTCACTCCTGCCTGCAGCCCCCTTTAACAAAATTCTAAAATTCCCACAGAAAGTGCACGTGTGGGTAGTTTCATCTACCTCCTCATGTCATGCAGTGTGCGCTGTCGATCGGAGTTTGTATATGCGATTGTTGATTAATTAGTTAATGATCAGATTATCATCGGAAGATTAATATCTCTGAATGTGTGCTGAAGCAAGAAACTTTCGTTGTGGTGGAGCGTGAATGCCAAATGTCGTTCATTCTTGTTTGGTGTGGTGTGGCCTGAAAGTTATTTGGACTTCGACATTTTTTCATCTTTCAGAGTTGAATTTTTTCATAAGTTCAAAATTCTGAACATTTTTCAAAGTCAAACATTTTTTGGGACTGATGACGTTGCTTCATTCTAAGCAGAAATTTTGTTTATAAATTGCAGCGTTACACCTTATAGCTTTCTCAAGCTTCATAGACTGGCGCACAGAAATAACTATTTGGAATTAATTTCTTCAAACTTAGGTTCAGATCAAACAGAAATGAAGAGGAAATTGCTTGCTTTCTGATCTTGTTGAGGCAATTAATGTCTCTTGGTCGTCATCCTTTACCAAAAACTAGATTTCAAACTGCTGTTATTATCATCATTACCGTTGCTTTGATTTATAGAGGTCACAGGAAGGTACCCTTGGCTGCAACTTCTCACTGATGAGGTACCCTTGGCTGCAACTTCTCACTGATGAAGTAAAGCGGTCTGCGGACTTGCAATTTATATTTCACATTTCTATCGATGCAGGGGTAAGGTAAAGTGGTGCAATTAAAGCCCTGATTATAGCCCCTACAGTGTAGAAAATAACTGGTAGTACCCATCAATGCACACCGAGGCTATGATTGTATCACATTACCTTACCTTTAAATAAGCTGAAATTGACTTTTCATAATTGACAGCTTTATTGACTCCCGACGTCTGCAGAAAACATCGATTATTTTCAATTACGAGCAATTGATTGTTTCTCAACCAATCTGGAATCTACCCTTTGTTTATCTGACTCGTAATCAATGATCTGATTGATTTGTTTTGTGCGGCAAGAAAACCTGATACGTTCATTGTATGTTTAATGAAACTGGATGAGGCTGATGAAAAATACTCTTAGTGTCAGCAGCCTGTAACCGTTTCTGAATATTTGAGGAACACATGGTCGGTCAATGCTATTCACAGTGTTCAATTCAACAATATTTTGGCGTCACCAAGTTTATCCCAGGTGATGACGGTCTGTTACATCATTCCAGTTTTAATCATCACAGGACTCGGGCCGCTTTCCCTCTGCGCATTATTACGTACAGAATTTCTTTCCCGTTGTATTCAAACCGTTTCTCAAGAAGACATTGTCATAAAATTTTCACAGATGAATTAAGTGATAGGTAAACGATATGATTGCGGCGAAACGTCTTTATGTCTTCGCAGATGAGTTGTTTTGTAATACTTTGCATACATTCGTGTATTCATTATGCATGTCTACTCCTAGCATTACAGCTGAAGTTGATGTAACTGGGTCAGTGGCACCACACGAGACAGACGCATTACATCACCTCAGAGCAACTCTGAGCTAGGTTTGAAAATCGGCGGTTAATTCATTTTCAGTCGAATACCGTAGTGGTTAACCACTGTCAGCATACTGACGCAAAGCTAATATCGGTCAGCCAAGATGCCAGATTCAATTAGCGCGATATTGGAATCGCTCTGATTGGTTTATTCGTGTGCTTATGAAATATTCATTGCGTTGTAATCAAGCGTTTGAGTTGTGTGTTGCAGGTGGATGTTGACCAGGGAAATCGTGCAATGGTGTCATAGGTTCTCACATCAGATGTAACGTTGAATTTTGGGAGGTAAGTTTGACTTAAATTTGTTATGATCTCTGTAGTCTCCTTTTTTTTGGGGGGGGGGGGGGGTAAGATAAAGTGGTACTAAATGGCCCTGGTACACTTATAGCCTTTGTGTGCATTTGTGTGTACCTCTAGCTCATTTCTATCATGTTACCAGTGGTCTTCTTCTTCATTGTTTGGTTGTTCATGCAGGTAGCAGATCTGTAGTGTGGATACAACAACGAAACAGGTAGTTCACATCAGGTTGTCAGCATTTCCCACAGCTTCGTCTGGTTACCGGTGGTCAATCTGACCCTGGACGACCGCAGCCCACTGGGGATTTGTTATGAATCAATATTGAGTCTCAGCTGTAATTACTTTGACATTTTAGCTTTGGTTGGTCTCATATTCTTTTCATAAGCAGGGCTTTACCAGTCAGGTGAAGATTCTTGTTGGCCAAACGCCCCCGCGAACGAGCAATTTGAATCGCATGCAACGATAATCACTCATTTGTGGTATTCAACGCAGGTCTCGAGTCAGTATCTGAGTTTACTGAGTGCACAAAAATGCAGTGCATGATGGGATGGTATTCTCAGCAAATGTGTATGATACTCAAGAAATCATGCCAGGCCTGTTGAAAAACTGACAACGAAAGAAACTGTTAAGATTGATGTGACAAAAATTTAGCCATCGCATCCAGATGACAGGAAAAACTTTGCTCGGGTGTAAAAAATTGACTAGGAAAGCTGATATTGACAGAGCCGGATGATAGGGAATTATGGCCTTGCTCACAGGATATCAGTGTTTGCAATAGAAAATATGCTAAGCCTTGTTTTTATTGCAGCTGCGCTTGGTGTCGCAACCAAGGACTTGATGGTAAATGGTCTTGGTTAGAAATTGCATATAGTACCTCGATATTATTGTTATTTGTCTAATCAAGATGTTTATATATACAGACTTGAACATACAGACTTGAACTAATGCAGCAGAAGTGAGACAGCCTATTTACGGCTTTGATTAGCCAAGCAAATGCCATCACCATATTATGGACCCAAAGACTGATTAAGCGCAAAGAAAAATAGAGACTTATTGCTCCATAAATGTCATGCTGGGAAATGCTAGGGGTTCACGTTGTGATTTTTCCCCGGCTTTCAATGTCTGGTGTCCGTCAACACACCATTTATTTGATGAAAACGTTCATTTCTGCATGCCAACTTCTGGATAATGTTGAATACCAACTTCTTCATTATCTCAGGGATGTCAAATGTCCGATTTTAGGCATATTTCAGACTTTTCCCTCTTACTATGCTGACTGTGTAGTTAGAATGCAAAGATCTCTGTCTCAAGTCTCTGTGGGTCTTTGAATTTTCAAATTTGGACCAAAACTAAGCATTTTAGAGGTATTTTGATTTTAGTACTAGTGAGTGCATATCTATTAACATGATTAAGGACAATATTTGTACAAGAAAAACATTTCAGACTTTCAGCCTTGGCTCATTGACAACCGTGTTATTAAACCCACTCGATAATGAAGGACCGCATCATTCTTATGTTATGGTATGAATCGGGCAAATATTTTCATACTCAAAAGTGATATTACTCTCATATCAATCTTTCCATGGAAATAAAATAATCGGCATCACCCCGCATTTCTAAATTAATGTTTATTTCTTAGCACGCGTCCCCGGCATCACATGACGTTTCTAAATTGATATTGATTTCTTAACATGCAACCCCAGAGTGAGAAATCGTGTCACTTTTCTCTCATTCAAAATTGCAAGCTTGGTTTGTTTTGCTTGCCACTTTCTGATTGGTCGAGATGTAATAATTTGTGGCGGGGTTAATTCGTTGCCTTGTTGGTCCGTTATTGTCAGGTTTATTTTCTTGCTACCCTGTGTAATCCTTAAAAGCTTAATCTGTTCGTTCAAAAATTGGGAATTCCACTTCAAAAGTTTGAAATTATCAGATCTGATGATTTCAGACTGGTCTGAAAATTCTGCAAATGACTGTTAGTAGAGCAGCTGTCAATAGTATAATATTCAAACTACACAAGAACGCACTATGTCACTTTTTTCAAAAGAGCCGGGAGTAGATGATGTGAAAACGTGGTTCATCATGAAGTTATTGGGGACAGACTAACAAAATCCTTAAAAAATAAGCGTAATTGGGGCACAGACTCTTGAATGTAACAATGGGGACTGAATCAAAGCGTTCTTTGTAGTTACTGGTGAACCAAGAATGAAATGGCGAAATGAAATGAAATATTAGAATTATGAAATTGGTCTTGTTGTCCAAGAGGCATCAACATTATGATGACAAATTTACTTCTGTGGACCAGACAGATGATACTGTCTTGCACATTAGGTAAGGGCGTCTATCAGGTACTTACATATAAGGGTACTTACACATATCAGGCACTTACATTAGGTAAGGGGCCATCTATCGGGTACTTACATAAGTGTATTTGCACTTTTGGACCCTCTTCTCCCTTTACGCACCTTATTGGACTGGCCGTAACCCTCTTCAGTAAGCCATGCATTCTACATTGTATACAGGTCGTGTGTGAAATCTGATATGTGAATTTTATCATACTTTCTACTATTTGTGTGCAAACTTGCTCCTCTGCCAGTTCCCTCCCAGTCAGTGCATATGTATTCTACGAACAGCCCCTTAAAGGATCAATGCAGTAGTTTGAATACGTTGTGTTTCCTTCGAGTATCATGAGTGTTAATCTTTTATGGTAGACTGGATCTGCAGTTACATTTTGCCAGTGGAGTATCTCTGCTGATGATGCGTCGTTTCATTTTGTTTCGATCATTTGGGCATTTAAAGTTTCATCAAAACCCCAAATAAACTATGTCTGGGACAATTCTGTAAGTATTGTTTTTATGCTAAACAAATCATCAGGTTGGTTGAACAGGTTCAGTTGTTTTTCTTCAACCTTTCAATTTTTTATGGTTTACCCATGACGATGATGAATTGCTTCGACTCAGTCGATTTATGTCTTTTGTTTCCCAGTTTGCCTGGGATATGTTAATTTTGAATGCTTTTTGCTGTGATTTAAAACTGCAAGGTTGCCATGCCACTCAAGACTATTTTTCACAAAGTGTGTTTTTCCACATGCATGCATAGTGAGGTAAAAGTTGAAGTTTTGATCTTATGGTCTGATACTCTGACTTCACACTTTAACCCATCTATCTGGAAAACTTCCACTTTCAGTAGACCTCAGCTTGGTCAGTGTGCAACATGAGCATTTCTGACCAGCACCCGTTTATACACCTGGGCGGAGTGCAAGGCCAGTAAGAAAGAGATCTGCCAAGAGTCACACGTCGACTGAGGGAATGGGGGAGGGGTGCAGACCAGGGAGCTTTTGATTATTAGCTGAAAGTACAGGACACCCAACCACAGCCACTCTCTGGATGAGTCCTGAGGTCTCCGGAATGACAAATACCTCTCTCAGAGGTGACCATCAATCCCGTCTTCCTGCAACAGACTATAAGATCATGACATCAACATCATCTACAGTCACCCCAACCACCTCTCAGTCAATAGCAAGAATTACTCCATCTCATCACAGCGAACAAGCATGTGCTAATTATGAAATCTGAGGCTGAACTGATGTTCCCTGGCTTTATACTTTATATAACCTGAGGTGTGACAGTTGTATTGATAATTATTGATGATTATTGATAATTTCCAATTTTGGTGTGCCGTAATGAAATTATCAACGTTGGATGGCCAAGGAAATGATGTTATGACCATGTCAATCCTAGTTGAATGCTTTGAATGGCTTAAAACGACCATGTGCATTGCATCAAAAACAATGTTTAGATTGGTGAAACTCCAATACCACAAAGGTCATGTAGTTTGTGGTTGACGCATTCGTGTAGGTTGCTTGTAGGCTTCCTGTGCATTACACATGACATACACGAATTCCGGTATGTCTATTGTGATTGGTACTGCATCAATTTGAATCAAAGGGCTGAAGTTAGCGATAAAACTCAAGCTATTTTCCTGCCTATGATTGAACTTATTGCTTCAACACATCCCCTAAAAACAGTGAAATATACCAAAACCTCCGAAAATGACTATCGTTCATTTTATCACTCTCCAGTCTCTGAAGTGCAGAATATATTTACCGCCAGTCGCCATTAACTCATTTATGGCGTAAATAATGACGCACCAGGGTGATTATGTTTGCGTAGCGGGGTCTTCTGTTGACTTTGACTTTGAGGATGCGAGATGTGTGGATGATGAAGCTTTTTTGGTAAGGTTTTCTTTAGTCAATATTTGATCAAGTAACCCGACCGGAAGTCCAACCCATGACCTCTTGATCATGAGGCCGACTCTCTTCCACTGCACTACCGTTGCCCTACACTTCTCTTAGAGAACCTCCTCAGGCTGCGTCTCTGCCTCAAGGCGTTCCTTCTGGGAATATTGATTATTTTCATGTCACCGGAGGTAACGTGTGAAATGCAAGAAACACCCCCCTAAGGATTCAGAGGAAAATGGGATAATATGATCACATAATTGAGCCTGCAAATGTCAAGACAAATAAATGTGGCATTTTTACTAGAGCGGTAATTTTGGAACTCTCTCTCAGTTTGTTTTTCGTGCAATTTCGTTAAGGCTTTTTCTAGCGGGGATTTTTTTTGTTGGTTTGCAAAATATGAATTGGTAATTGTTGGAAAAACCGAAAGAGGGAAGGATTTTAGAGAACCGAAAGGTTGAATAACAAGAAAAAAATGTGTCGCCAAAATAGACCAAAAAATTACTATCGGGTGTGATGGTGCCAGTGCTTTTACCTGTGTGTGCTGCCAGCAGTAAGTGCACTGCAGATTAGCGCTGACTAGCAACTTTTGTCACTAATCAGAACAAAAAAAATTACCTCTGCAGAAAAGAGAGTAGTCAGGTCTAACCTTTCTCCGCAGGCAGTTTGTGGAGTGGTAAATCGTTAATCGATTACCGCATACTGGAGGGCGGGGCGGTCTCATATGTGTGATTGGACAATATGATCGTATAATTACATCGCCCCATTGTCAGAGATGGTTGACATCAAATTCTCAGGTTACTGGTTGGTAATATTGGCAATCAAAGGGAGTTATTGAATTTGCTTGTTTTTCCGACATGTATCAACTGTTTAATGGCTGTAGATAAGGTTTATACTCCTTTTGAAGGCCATAAATCGGATGGTTGAAAATTTAGGAAACTGCTCTGCTGTGTTCAATATTCTCCTCACTCTAAGAGTTCGTTCAGTTGTACGCAGCGAGTCTGAGCACATGTATTCCTCTTCTTGCCAAAGTATAACATACCCCCCCAAAAGTATAACATACCCCCCCCCCCCAGTCAAAGATGGTGCTGAACCAAGCTCCCTCCCAACTCTACTTCTTCTTATAAGAGCAAAGACAATCCTAATGTCCCCCGTTAAAGGCATTAGGGAAACGAGGCAAGTAGCTTTGGCGCAAAAGCTTTGATGTTGACCAGTTAGGGATGATGAAGATGAGAAACGGAATGTGAACGGAGATGGCTGTCCGATTCTTTGACGATTATCAGATCAAGTACAATCGTATTGCGCTCAATAACGAGGTCCGGTCAGTCGGTTTCCTGTTGCTGTGCTGGTCTAGCTGCTGGTGTGGGAAAGAACAGGACTCAGGAGACTGCATGTATGATAAGAAGACAGTTTGGACTTCTATTCTCATAAATTAGTCATATCATGATATAAGCTTACTGTATCCACAGAATTTTCACGTCTCTTTTATAACCGGGATCTTGGTTACTGGCAAAGTCCACAAAAATGGAATGTGTTGGTTTAAAGCGCATTTATAACCATTTCTGCCGGTTTTACCTTGGACCAAAGATACAAGTACCGTATTTTCCGGCGTATGACCCGCGGCTTTTTGCCCTCAAACAGGCCCAAAAAGTGGGGGTGCGGGTAATACAAAGGTGCGGGTCTTGCGTGGATTCTGAGAGGGATAAGCCCCAACCCCAAAGAAAAAAAAGGGGACCAAACTGGTTACTTGATAAGGATTTATGTCCATCGTTTTCGCATTGTTTTCAACCAATATTTCCGCCATGATCGCATAGTTTGTGATGTCTCCGCTAGGGAAAATAGTTACGGCCATGCTGGAATTGATCCACTTTGGTTAACAATTAAAAAAAACATGGCGGTTCTAGGATGTCAACATCAATGAATGGCTTACTATTTTTGGAGAATGCGGGTCTTGGAGCAGTGCGGGTCATAATCAGGTGCGGGTCTTGCGTGGCTTTAGGTAATGGTCAAAGGGGGTGCGGGTCATAGGGCAGTGCGGGGGATAATCCGGAAAATACGGTAGGTCATGTGTTTGTTTCTTTGTTTGTTACCTTGCATTTGATCCCGGAAAATGTACAGCAGTATCAGTCTTAACTGGTAAGTTGACCATCAATCCAACCGGGGAAGTGGTGCTCTACGTCCATAGCAATGATTGATGAGCAGAAAATACAACCCATATCAGATGCATCTGATATTATTCCTCACCAATATATCCTTGGGATTCGATGGGTAATCAGAACTTTTCAACAATTCCTTCGAGAGCTCCGCCAATATATATATTTATGGTTATTTACAGATGAATTCATCGCCAGGTGATGATAATAGGACCAATAACATTGTCGTAGATGGATTCCGTGTGATACTTCATTATCGCAGATATGAAATGTGTCTTTTATGTTTGTTCAGCAATTTAGACTAATGAAAAAGCACTTCATCAATCTGGCAAAGAGTTTGTTGTGATATCTATGATGGAAATATCTGATTATCTGAGGCAGATAATTCGAGTGGATGACAATTCAGTTTGATAGTTAAGTCTGGTTTTTTGCCTCAGGTAATTATTCGGATGGAAGAATTTGGCACATCTGTACCATACTTTAGACAATATGTGGCATATTGCGGTTTTGTCTTGAGGAGTTGATGAAGTTATTACCTTCCATCTTCTTCTTCTTCTTCTTAGCATTCTATTTACTCTTTCGTGGCTACACCACAGAACCTAGCTTAAGACTCTTTTATACCTTTTAAACCAGCCTTTGAGTTCAAGAGGTCTCTTTTGACTGACATTTCTTGTTCCTCTCTTGATCCCCAGAGCATTCTCTCCATTGATACATCATTCGGTCATGTCACCAGTTTCGAGGGTTGATGATTCCATTACAATCATCATTATGCTGCAGCAACAACTCCAATCTTAAATAAATGATGCAATTCTACAAGCAAAACATGTAAAGTAGCCGTAAATCTCACTTCGTGTCATCTTGGGTTTTTGCAAATTTATGCTTCACCTTCATATCCATCATTTCTCCCCAGTCAGCTCTCATTAAGAACTTAATTAACGACTCTTTTTAATATTTCATCAAAGGGTGCAACAATGATTACTCCCGGGGGCTTGTAGCGTTGTTTTATGCCAGTGTGATGAATATCTCTTGCATTTTCTATTAGGTGATCAATCACTTGCGATGAAAGTTTCAAAATTTCTCCGAAAGCATTGATGGTCTTAATCAAATAGAAAGCTAAGAGTTTGGTAATGAGAGTCATTAAGACATTCAGATATTCATTTGGCTATCAGTGTAGTAGAAATTTGTTGCCAAATGGTCTCATTTGTCAAAATCGGGATCTCTGATTAAAATCTTACCTCTCAATATGGGACAGTGACCTTTTTACCAAAGTTCTTTCGGTTGGCAGTATCTTAAACAGTTTCCCATCGTCAAGCTGTGCCTGTAGGGAATCAGGCAGTATACAAGAAACACACGACAAAAAAGGATAACATTTTCCATTGTTGATTTGAAGTTGTAGTTTCCATGGTTCCTAAGCTTTATTGCCACATCCCTCTTCAGTTTTCCTGACACTTCTTCTGGGTGTAGAGAGCGCTAAAGCTAATAGCTTGCGGGCGACTAGCTGTTGACATTACTATTGCATTCCTTCGTTACCTTTTTTATAGAGTTACAGTATTAAATGCGCTATGCGCCCACTGTGCAATCACAACTGTTTGGTTGGTGCGAAATAAGGAAGCAGTGAAAAAGCTTTCTAAATCGCACGCATTTCATTGTTTAATTTGAGGTGTTTAAGAATAGAAATTGATACCTAACTGTTGGCATTGTTTGGCTCATCTTTTTACAAGCCTTTCAAGCCCTAAAATGTGTTTATTTTGTCAACTACACAGTTAGAATATTGATTTTGCCGTTACACATTCAAGTTTAAGTTTATGTAAATCAATCTGTCTCCTCGAATTGTTGTCACATTGTTATCCAAATAATGGACATGTCATCTCATAGTAACAAATTGAAATGTAAACAGTATTAAATTGCAGCGTTTACCGAATGCTATCACGAACAGTTATCAAATATTTATGCTATTGATGGACGTTTGAGTGTATATCGAATTGATAATTGCCACGGTGCAGTTTGATCATCAATGTTCCACTCAATAATAAAATTAGTATAATGGCATATTGTCAATATTGTGTGTAAATAGTGTTATTGAGATGGATTCATGAATCGTTTTTTAATACAAAAAAAAAATTGTCCAATTCTACTTTATGCAATGCCACAGCCTGTTACAGTAAGAATGAAAGCAGTATACAGTTAATGTCACTCTCCTAACAATCGATTAAGGCACGTCATCATCATAAAGTTTCCATTTCTTTGCAATAATGATCAGACGAGACTTTCATGATCGTGTGAAAGTAGATCTCGAAAGCAGCACGTCTTCTACCAAACGATGGTAATTATGGACCTTCTGAATGAGATGCATGTTAGGGACATGTGAGTGAAAGTAATGTCTATCGGACTTATATGCTGATCATGACTTTCCTGTCATCTCGGCAACATCTTGCAGAAGTGTTGTAGAACTCTTGACAAATTGTTACTATATGTAACGCTGACTGCCAGAGCCAAAAGAGGCAGATTCCCCCTCCCTTTTTAATGGGACGCAGTCATCATACTGACGATTATGGCATAGGCACCAGATACAAGATTATCATGAGACAGAAATAAACACCCCTATTGACCCAATCCCTCTGTGGCAATGAACATACATCAGAGTCTAAACAGAGAAGAAGAAGAAGAATGATAAATAACAGATTGCACTAGTTATGATATTACCAGTAAATACCCATTGCTCAAGGATAAAATTTCACCCATTCCTTCCTCGAAAAACCTGGGATACCGCACTTCGGTGAAATACAGACTTTAAAACCACAATTGTGTTATCTTTGTAAACGTTGTATTGTAGTGAAAATATGACTGAATTCCGCAAGTTGCAACAGTACTGGTAATGATGGTTAGATTAGCTTTTGTAGAAGATTGTACAGTTATGTACGCTGTAATGTATGAAATATTGAGTCAGCTTTATTGATATGGACCTGGTTGCGGGTTGGTTAAAACTTGAGTTTATTCCTGATGCGGGGGTGGGTTACATTTGATGAAGGGTGGTAAAGAGAGAAATTATTTATGAAAAGGTTTGTTAAAATGGCCTTTGAAGAATGCAGATTCTATTTGTGGGTTGCACTCCTCATAACTTTGCACCTGATGGTATGTAGTTCAGGCTCTTGGCTGTGTGGTTTGTTTTGCCAGAGTTTCATTCCATTCATATATGTTCTACTCTGAATCTCTTTATGCTTTTTGAAATCTAATTAGGTGAGTTCAAAAACATCTTGCATAATACATGTAGGAAACTTGTGTTGAACGCGATAATCATGTGAATGAAACAGACTAGAGCTATCGAGCATGCCAACGCACAACTTTTTGCTCCTGGAGCATGTACTGCAATTAATAACTTGTGGTATTAGTGAGTATTAGTGACTTATGTTGTAGTGATTAGGGAGTTAGGAACCTTAATGTATTGTCACACTGCTGCGAGGGCATCGGCCAACTTGAACGTGGGGATTAGTGCGCTCGTAAAGAGTTGCCTTATGGTCCGAGAATAATCGCAGCTGCATAACATTGACTGAATCAGTGGTGATTATGAAGAGATTTGAGGAAAATGGCTGGTTTGCCGTTAGCGACTTGCCATGTTGTTTTGAATGCTACTCAGTTTTCAAGGACAATCTTTCGGCTATGTAAACATAGTCATACTTATGATAACAGTAGTCATATATCAAATTTAATTTCAATAGAATTATATCCTTTCTCTTCAAAACTAAAGATGCTAATGTAAAATGATTCGACATGACCTTGAAACTTCTTTACAAACTTTCCAACCATAATTGTGGCAATTTTCTCAGCTTCAGCCATGTGATACCTGAAAATTGAACTAATCAATGGGCGATAAAACAGCTTCGAGAACTGGATACATATTTATTTCGATAACATACGATGATAACCACATGGTTATTAGATACGTGGTGCGAATAAACATGTTGGTTGCCGCGTGTCGTAGTTATTTCGAGCGTATGAGTCCTAAATTGATTTTGCTATGACAGCATTGCCATACTTGGCCGTGAGAATTGTATTAGAATGATAAATGTTAGCAGAAGTGTTGGTAGCCTGTCTTCTCTCAGCTTGCAATGGTCTACCATGCCAAATGTGTCTGAACTTAAAAATAATGACGAATAAAAAGCTCTTATATAAGTACCAACCTTCAGATATTCAAGGTAAGTGTCGTTCAGACATTTTGATAATTGGACAGAAGCCTTTATAAAATGTAGATCACTTCCACCACCTGTTGGTGATCTATCAAACCGATCGAGGCAAAAATTGATTATCCTTCACCTATCAGACCGAGCTAACTAGCGGATCGATTGTGCATATTTGTTCAATATGTGATTGGTGTAGATATGTCAACATTATTTTATTTTGCTTGTGATCCTTGCATGTGGACGTAAATAACATGTGGGTCAAGCAGTTTGTCGATAAGGTTTTGCCGTGATGATTTGTAACCTGAAATTGAAAACTCTAAATGTGCCATTGACGCTCAATGATGGCTTCAAGATCATCTGCAGTCCGAACACCAAAGCTTCTCCAGGCTCCATTTCACCACCACATGATTTCCAACACAAACTGTGTCCAAAGGTTAGACTTCACTCCCTCATAAACTCAATATATGATGATTTGACTAGATTAGGATTACTGATAATCTGATCTATGGCTAGATACAAGGCCCAAGGGAAGTACACAGGTGGTCGTCAACTTGCCAATTTGACTTCTGACGCCGGTTGTTCAATAAAGTTAGAGTGCTCGGGAGAAAACTCGGGCCAAATGAAATTACCCATGGTCTAGGTGCCCTCTGTGTCCACCGCACAGAATGTCTGTGTGAGAATCCAGGATTACCATCCTCCAGTAGCAGGCCTTAGGGTCATTTCTAGCGCTACCAAAAGGGTTAAGTATCTTGCTCAAGGACTGTGAGGCAAAACATGGACTCAAGTCCGATGGGTCTTAGTTTTATAGTCCTATGGGTCTTAGTTTTATAGAGTCTTAGGTCTTAGGTCTTTAGACACCCAGCATTTGCTCATATCTTATATTTACAGCAAAAGTACCCAAATTAACTGCGCTGTAAGTTGTCACGTTCTATAAAATACTAGGGCTGATATTCAGCAGGGCCCCGCTGTTTTAAGTCTTCCTTCGTTCCCCACAGTTCCTTCTCGACACCCCATGAATGAAATTGATGACGTGACCTATCAACCCAATAGCTTGAATGCATTTCTACCCAATCCCAGATAAGTAAAAGTCTCGACCTTTTCTCATTGTGCGCGGTGGCCACTTGCAATTTCTACAGAAGATTAATCTGTATTTGTCGGCAGTGATGACGTCATTTGCACATTGAGAGTGAAATGTCTCAGAAACTATGACCAACCTCTTGCGTTCAGCGATCTCATCTGCTCACTTTGCTGTATAAATCAGCGACAAGCAAATCCATGCTAAAGGACAGACATCTACAGCTTATTCGAAAGCCGCATTAAAATTTTTCTCAGCTGAACAACCAGATTTGTCTTGGTGATTACCGCCTTGGTTATTTCATCGTCCGTTTCCACAGCGACGGAAATTAAACTCTGTTTTTTTTATCGCCAGGTTTATTGACAAAGTTGATCTTCATCACAAAGAAGTGGTTTGTTGATTCAGGTCTCCAGGATTAATTGAGCTGTGAACTTTGGAAAATAAGAGAGGGCTATGGGAGAGGGTCTGTCTGGAGTTACTTGGACAGTGTGTTTTGTTTTCCTAGCATACAGTCCCAATCACAATTGACATCCATAAATGTGTGTATGTTAAGCGCAATGTACACGCATCCAATGCACGGGTTGGGCAACCTCCAAACCTCGATGTAACCTTTGCATGGCTTACGGGCACCTTTCGCACAGTAGGATCACAGTGTGTTTCCCGAGACTTGAGATTTGTGCAAAACCTTGTTTGGCAATGTGCACCTAACCAGAGTGCAAGCTGCATGCAGCTTACATAGAGCCAGAGTGTAGGTTGTGCGCAGCTAATATGCAAAGCAGAGGGCTTGTTAATTGTGATTGGGATTGTAGGCCCCCCCCCCCCGGGGGTTTTGGCTGGTCTAAGGTGGTTGCAGATCTTCACAGATGCAGAACATCACCACACTGTATACATATCACAAAGAATGGCTTTCTGCATCACCCTGGTGAAACCTGGGTGATGTTCTCGGTCACATATTATGACATTGCCCTTTTGGACCTAACAACAGTGCACAATACCGCTTTGTTTTTGTTATGAATATCTCAGACTAACTTTGGTAATAAATATACCGCACAGTCGTATTCCCGCAAGTCGTAATACTGCTCTTATTGTTTAAAAAACACCACACAACCACTGGAGAGTACTCCACGGGGAGGCATCCTGCGTGATAGTGATAAATTATGACGCTAATTAGATATCGACGCTACTGTAATATACTGTTTGCGTGGATAATGAACCAGTCGCACACCATTGTTCCGTAACAATCGAAGCCAGGAAGTGCTAGAAAATGCCATGAGATTGAAAAGCATTGATGAGACCTGTTGCTTTTGTAAGTAATGAGAGTAATTTTCCTCAGACTGATTGATGGGTTACTTGACAAAGAATGTCAATTTCATTATGGGAGCCATCCTAAAATATATATTCGTTTGTGAGGGTTTAGAGTTGGCGATTTATGAGGTCAGATGGCCAAGTTTGAATCTAATGCATCATGCGAAAAAATCATCGAGGTGAGGGACTAGCATTGGACAATGTTTGATAGAAAATTCACGGATTGAGGGAAATTAGATGATGTACATGTAATCGTTATATCAGAGTACCATGCATTAGACTGCTATCAAGCAGTTAAGGAATTTGTAAAATTTTGAACTGAGCAGTTATTGCGCATATGGCTACAAATTCTTGATGAGAAAAAATTCTGCCATGCCATTCTATCGCTAACAACGATTAATTTGAATCAATTTGATAAACATGGTCAGCTGCTGAATTAACGGCCTGCATCAAGGGATCAATAAGGAGTAATTTTAATTTCATCATCGGTGCAACGATACGTGCAACAGTTGGCTGTACGGGACTGGACAACACACGTCGCATGATGGGTTATTGGCTCGCATCTGTAGTGGGTATCTTGTGTCAATTGCGGATTATATCCTCGTGAGGCTATTGATAGTTTGAGATTATCATTAGCTAGGTACGGTAATCATGTTTTTGTATCTTTTTTGTAACATTATCTCTTCTTCTTACTTTTCCTTTGCCAGTTCTCAGTTGGTTATTTATCTGTTTTCTGCCATGTCAACATCATGAGCTACTGTAGTGAGGCTCATTAGGCCAGTTTGGGGAGTTTATGTACTCTAGTAGTAATACAGTGGAACCCCGATAACACGACCACTCATGGGACCGAGGTTGAATGGTCGCGTTTATACCAGGGTGGTCCCGTTAGTGAAGTTGAAAATCCGGGGACAAAATGCATAATTAGGTTTTTCCGCCAAAATTGATAAAAAATTGAATCCGTTTAATGATTTATAAAAATGATGTAAATATAATATTGGAGTAGGAATACTATAGCGCTGAATCCCACACACTCTTGACTTATTTATCCTCTTGCCACACCCTACAAGAAAAAATTATTATGAAAAAATTTATTATGAAAAATATCATGACTGTCGCAATTAAAATAGTCAATCCATCCATGCAAGGTAACAAGTATCATTAGAGTCGCGTGGTATTGATGTCTGCTGTTGCGTGAAGAGAAAAATCCATACGCTAAACACACTTTCATTTCTCTGCGGTTAAAAATTTGCCCTCGGGCACTGCTGGAGAATGTTCCAATTGGAATTATTAGTTCTAGGTTGATCCACTTCAGAGAATTTCATCCGCCAACCGATAGTTATAAATGTATGACTCGAGTGTAAGATTGAATGTGTATACCTGATAATTATTGTAATTGTGTGAACTTTGATGTTTGAAATTGCTATTGGCAGCGGTCTGTGTCATGTTGCTAGGCAAAATCAACAAGGTGAGATTAACCCTTTTTATTTAGATGTTTGATTTATGAAAAATACAGACTATCATAACTCCGTGACAAGGACCCTCCGTGACAACATTCAATCAATGATATTTTGCCAAAGTCACAGATGAGATAAGTTGGTTACTTTATGTAGGTAACGATGGGGCCAATCGAGTAAAATATGTCGGATACAATGAGTCGATTTCATTATCTTCCACTTACATCTTAGAATCTAAGGACATGGGTCATCAACTGCAAAATTACGTTACCAGGGCAACGGCACTGTTTCCGTAAATAAGTAACGAACTTTATTCATATTGATAGAAGAGTCATTACGGCGTAATGCACTTCACAGAATAAGGAATTATGGGGGAAAAAACTAGATTATTGCGGTGAAGGGTTCGAGTGTGATGCGGAACCGCCGGTTATGAATTTACAAGATTCGGGTCAAGACAATGTTGAGATTTAGTTGAAGAGTCTTGTGCTGCATCGGTGGCAGAATTTGTAATGGTCAGGTTTGCCAGTGTTAAAACGTGCGAGTTCAAAGGCTATCCTGATTACAGAGGTCAATACGAATGGAACAACCAATTCAGAACCAAAATCGATGTCTTTAAAGACGGTGTCCTGGGTACAAGGTGAGATCGTGATAATAGATCGCATGTGTTGGCGATTGTGGCCTTATTTATGGAGATTGCTAGCAGCCTCATCTTTGCCTGTGACTCAACGATAGTACATGTAGCATGAATTGGAAATCTGAAGAAATTGACACAGCTAACAGCACACTGATGCAAGGAGACAGTTATTTGACGAAATTGACAACTGTTGCCTTATCCCCTGTAAGCCAACATCATGCTACACCAATTAAAACACGTCCCTCTGCAACATCTTCTTTGCCACCCAACGATATTAGCATGAATTGGCAATCTTAAGAAATTGACACAGAGCTGACAGCACATTTCATGCTAGGATTTTTTGGACTAAATTGACAACTGATGTTGAATTCAAAATGCTTCCTCTTTAAAGGGTCGACCTAGTGCTGGTTTGGGAGCGGTTCGGGTGAAGTATCTTTCTATCTAAAGATATTTATCAATCAGTTGCAAAAAAGCAAGAAATTTAGAAGATTAGAAATTTTGTGTGCAATTCCAAAGAATTCTTTCTGAAATAAGGAGAGTTTCAGACTTGAAGAGGCTTCCCCTGAATCTGTGCATCAGCTCAGTCTGCTGAGTCTAAAAGTCTTTCAATCCTAGAAATACACATTATGTATTAAAATATATTGCATTTTGCCGACAAATTCGCTATTAAGTAAGGTATGATGCAGTGCGACGTGCTAGCCCTCATCATACGTGTAGAGCAAGCAATGGGTTGGTGGGATTGGAGATGCCATGTCCACTGCATTGGTCCTGAAATTAACGCCTTGGGGATTTTACCCATTTAGCGAGTATGGGCACTAGCGTAGCGTGTCCAGGAGGAATAACAATTTGGCTAATTTGGGCGCTGGCACAACGAGGCTGATACGTACATCTGTGGGCTCCAGTGGATAATTTATTCAATGCTGATGGTCATTTTCGATGCCCAAGGGTATCATTAGCGTTTCGTTGAAATGGGGAAAACAGCATGTCATGTTTTTGCTGACAAAACATTTTATTGGAGGGGAGTGCAATGGTATGTGTTTTTTGGGGGAGCAGGTGGGAATGCTTTCTAAGCTTGTAGTAATCAGACCAGAATACATCTCTTGGTTTGCTAGTAATATTTTTCTTTAGTGATGACTGTGATGAGAAAAACCCTTGTGGTTTTTCATTGGTTTTGTGACTGTGTTTCTTAAAGAACTTTTTATACCAAGATGCATGTTTTCGTGCTTACCAAGTCAAAGTATGGTAGCATGTTCTTCGAGCCAACACACAGGCCTTCTAGAAAGTTAAGGAATATGGTGCATTCAGTGCATTCACTTTCACAGCCTGATATTGTAGATGTACATGTCCCAAACTCCCTTTTCAAGTTACTTATCCTGGCTCTCTCAGCTTCAACTCAGGAGCACCACTAAGGCTATCTGTTACCCTTTTGCTATGAGAGTCACGTTGTGGTACTTGCCTGAACTAAAGAATCACGGCACAAACTTTCATTCACAAAAACAACACGTTGCTCTTGGGGATATTGGTTGCATTATTTGTTGCTTGGTGTAGCAGACACGTTCACAGCTGATTTCTTTGTCTTGAATGACAGTAGGAAGGGTGAAATAGCATGGTTTTGGATGAAAAACGTTATTCTGTCAGACAATGTGAGTTAGTTTTGTTAACTTTTTTCGAGGTTGGAGAGATATCAGTTGCATTCTTTGGTTTTCGCATGAATGGAGACGGGTTGCATTCTGTGGTTCTCGTAGGGATGGAGGCAGGGTTAGTAACGTCTCTTTGCATGTTGCTGGTGAATAGAAATAGGTCAGTTGCAGCACTTTTTGTCTTCAAGGTAGGTCGTTGACCAGATCGCAAACATAAAACTCCTAAAGCATTTTGCAGTTCACAGCATTGTCATGGAATTCTTTGTAACAGTGATCGCATGTCACCTTTCAATGAAACTCATTCTGAGGTAAAGCAATCAAAAATCCCACTCGCTTCTCCACGCAATATTCTAATCCTGATCATAAGTTCTCACATGGATGGAGTCTAGGTGAAGCAACCTCCTGTAGCATGTAGCTCTTGGATAATTCTTTCTGTCGATTATGACATCAAGAATTCGTTTTGTGTCTTGGATACTTGAGGTATATCGGTTGCGGTCTTTGATGCTAGTGTGGTTGGAAGTGAGAGTTAGTAACGTCTGATCGCTTGTAGCTTTTTCGATAAAAAAGCTTTTCTGTCAAACACAAGATCATCATACTGTTTCTTAGAGACGGTAATGTAAACATATCATGTTATGTCTTAGTTGGTCCTCTCTACTCAAAGTTTAAATCCGGCTCTTCTCAATCATGGGATGACTCCTTGACATTGTTGTTTATTGGATGTCTGTGCCAGTCTTCAGTACTCATCTGTCAGTGTCACTTTCTCGAGAATTAAATGTTATTTAGGAGACTTCTAAGAGGCTAAGCTGCCATGCAGTCATACAGAATTTAAGAGGCTGTCATTCCGGATGCAATATGTCAGTTTCGAGGAGAGTTTGATATGAACACAGATGTGTCCATTATTGATCCATTTGACTATTTAAAAAGCATTTGTTAGTACGTGATGTTTTATGGTGATCGCTATACTATCAGGGGTCTCTTTCATACCTTGTTTGAAGTTGTGAATCACCTTCTTAAAATAACATTTCACAGAAAGCTGCCTATTTAGGCTGCCATCATTTGACAGGTTTTTAACTTTGTTGCCATCAGCTGCAATTTTCAGTCTCGTTTCCCCAAATGGGGTGGGCTCCACCTGATTCTACCTCACCGACATGCCAAGTAGTATCGATCTACACCTGTTATATACACTTAAGTGCTAAAGCAAAATGTTGACAGCATTTGTGTACTTCCACTTCGAACACTCGACTGGTATGATTTTACACACTTAAATATCGATCCGAAAACATTCAATTGAAAACTTTCAGGAATCCATTGTATGCCAGTTGTAAAATACTTTTTCTTTGATACATGCATCACATTTGTGATTTTCAAGGGGCTAGTATACGAGGTGGAATGTTCAATTCTTGACGGGCAAGATTTTCCAGTTGCAGATTGCCATAGGTTTTCCAATAACCTGATTAAAAAGTATGGTACGCACATTTATGCAATTTTTTCCAAATGCACTGTCAAATGCAAATGGAAACAGTGCAAATATGT
Organism: Lineus longissimus; assembly: GCF_910592395.1. NCBI lineage: Eukaryota > Metazoa > Nemertea > Pilidiophora > Heteronemertea > Lineidae > Lineus > Lineus longissimus. The sequence goes on along the minus strand of NC_088323.1, from coordinate 4,012,058 downwards.
CTAATTTAATTCATATTGTCCGTTATGTATGCTACTTGCAGTAGAATCCTATTCCAAAAAGCTCTCATGCACCTGGGTCACTTATATGATGGGACTTAACAGAAACAACTGGCAAGGGTGTGTTATTCAAGCATCAAAACATTTAAATATAATACATGGCATATAAAATTGGATGAATTAAAATCATTTTCAGCAAAAGAATAAAATATCTGTATTTTTTTGTTAGTTACAGGTTGGGTCTGCTGAGGTATTTTCCTATCAATTGAAAACTTGTCAAAAAATATATATTTATACCATTTGTTTTTTCTTTCAGATTGATGCAAAGTGCGCTGTAAATGCTTGAAAAGTGCTGCGGCGGGTACACTCAACTTCTTCGAAATCTTTTCTGCTGTACGCTGAGCGGTTCTGATCCCTCCGAGCTGCATTGAATAACGTCCTGCAGCCTGCCGAAAAGACAGTGCGATTTCAAACTCGTTTAGGCCAGGATCAACGGTCCAGCTGATCATTGCAAACATGTCCGACAAAAATAGTGACGATGAAAAAATGAACGGTAAAATTGGTGACGACATTTGTCGTGATTTTCTGCGGAACGTGTGCAAGCGCGGTAAAAGATGCAAATATCGCCACCCGGATAATTTTGAGGCAAGAGTTCTTGGAAAGCAACAGGAATACACGTTCTGCCATGATTTTCAAAATACTGGCTGCAGACGTCAAAATTGTAAATTTATTCACTGCACCCGCGAGGAGGAGGAATATTACAAACAAACAGGGCAGCTACCAGTTAGATTGCAACAAGCGGCAGCGCTGGGACTAGGCGTGCAGCCAAGCGAGTTACCCGTATTAAAGGGCGAAGTCCCAATCTGTAAGGACTACTTAAAAGGCGAGTGCCGTCGCGCAGGGAAGTGTAAATATCGCCACGTTTCGGCGAGCGATTACGAAATTGAACTGCGTAGGTTAGAGCGCCAAAGTCGCAGTCTAATAACGTCGCGTTTTGATACTTTTGATGATATACTTGACAGGTACGAACTTGAGTCACCATTAAAGAGACGTCGCCTGGAGGACTATGAGTTTAACAATGTTTTGGATCGATACGGGACTCACGCGACAACACCGACTGCAACGATGACACGGCCAATCAGTGTTGCCACAGATTATAGACTCATCGAGGACGAAAATACAATTTTACGCCGAAAAGTCGAGGAATTAAAGAAACAATGTAACGATTTGGCGGCAACGAATGAAGTTCTTTTGGAACAGAATGCAAGATATCGGATGCCGAAAACGAACACTGTGTCGTTGCAGTCTGTCACGACGCCATCTATAGTTAATGTCAGTCAAATAGCAACGCCAGTAGTGACACCATCATCGATCAGCGCCACGTCCATTACTCCGGCATTAGCCTCACTCACAAGTCTCACTCAAAGCATCAATACTAGCCTGCCACAACCCATAGCCCTGAACGGCGAATTAGCATCCCAACACCAACAAGCGCTACATCAACAGATGGAGCAGATTGCACAAGCTGCTGAGTTGGCGTCTCAGGCTAATCTTCCCACGGCGCAAACACTAGCAAACGTCCCCGATACCATCAATGCAGCCATAGTAACGCCTGTCTCCATCACGCAGGGGTTGTCAAATTTACCTAATGTTTCTCTCGCCCAGGTCACCGTGACACAAAATATGGCGCCGGCAGTCTCCATGTCTCAAACGATGTCTCAAACACTGCCGCAGATTAATATTAGCGGTCCAAACACACCGATGGTGTCGTATCCAATTGTATCGCAAGGATTATCAGCCATGTCGGCGGTCCGGTCGGTTTCTGCAACTTGTATACAATGAACTCGAAAGAGTGTAAATTTATAATTAGTGTTATTCTGGATGTGTTAACGTAGCGTGTTGAGGCCATAAGCAAGGATAAACCTATATAGGTCAAGTGTTGAAACATTTCGTGGCTAGCTTAGGCCATAAAATCAAGGACAACCCATATAGGTCAAGTGTTGAAACATTTTGTGGCTAGTTTTGGCCATAAAATCAAGGACAAACCTATATAGGTCAAGTGTTGAAATATTTTGTGGCTAGTTTAGGCCATAAAATCAAGGACAAACCCATATAGGTCAAGTGTCGAAACATTTCGTGGCTAGTTTAGGCCATAAAATCAAGGACAAACCCATATAGGTCAAGTGTTGAAACATTTTGTGGCTAGTTTAGGCCATAAATCAAGCACCAACCCGATTGGTCAAGTGTTAAAACATTTTGTGGCTAATTCAGGCCATAAATCAAGCACCAACCCAATTGGTCAAGTGTTAAAACATTTTGTGGCTAGTTTAGGCCATAAAATCAAGGACAAACCCATATTGGTCAAGCACTAAAAAACCGGTTAAAGCAAGAAACTACCTTGATCCAACAGGAATATTCTGTCTTCAATGCCTCAAGACTGATACCATGATGCAATAGTGCTCGCCATATCTAAACCCATAGTGAGACATCTATTTTAAAAGGCAGCCAGTTACCTTAGCTATTATGGTGTCTACCGGGTACTCGATATATGAAAGTTCCCTAAGGTTTCTAAAAAATGGATCATTGTATTCTGTTGAATTTACATGCAATAAGTATGCTAAGTATTGAGTTCTTAATCAATTTTGCTAGCACCTCTTCGTATTTGAAATATTGTATGTTAGATTACTGACTGATTTTGCTTGAAGTACACTCAAGATTACTGGTTGTGTGGGATGAAATATACGGAATGGACAGGATTAACAGAGGTGTCGGTCACCAGAGGGCCTCCGGATTTGATTATGCTGCAGTTTCATGTATGTCACCTCTGTGCAGGCCATGCAAAGTTCAGGGATTTCAATACGAATTTGTGAAGAATATGGTTTACAGTTGTTGTGTTACAGTCAACATTGTATTAATGAGAAAATTGCTTATGAGAGTAAGGACCTAAAAATTGTTAAAAAACCAAACGTGAGACACAGATTGATTGCACTTCATGCTGAGATATTCCACCTTTGATCATAATTACTTCGAATCCCATTAGCATTATTTTCATTTCACGATCTAACGACTAATATTAGTCGGCAAATCACGTTTCGCGCTTCAACAACTGCTCCTAATAATGCCCAGTATAGAGTTTTCTTATTTTTATCCATTTTATTCAATGCCCCCTCGTATAACTGCATGGTTATTTTCCTGAGCCACTGGTGAAAACAAACGGCGTACCTCTTTAATGAATCATCGAAGGAAATAGCCATTCATTAGGTAATGTTATGGTTCATTAACGCATGACATTAATTATAATGTGCATTAATTGAAGAGAGTTAATGAACTAATTAGTTGAACGGAACTAATCGTAATGGTTTTAAGTGGAGGTGTCCTGGGTCGCAAGAGAAATGTAAAACTGAAAAATTGTTTTCATCTGTAGCATGACAAATTTGCCGCAATCAATTTCTTAACCGAAATCATGGCAGCATTCGTCTTTTCAGTTTTCATTTCATATTTTAGAATGCACCAATGTGTTTGGTGATAAATGCTGCCTTCCCCAAGTCGCAGTTCTGTTTTATTTTGTGAATTACAAAAATAATTATGTTTAAAAAAGTTCATTGATATCCCAAGACTGTCATTTGCTGTTAACCTCTAGATGTATAAAAAGATATGTTTTGCTTTTTATGATATTCCTAAATGTTTTTGCACTTACAAACAAAATTGGCAGTTAATTGAAAGGCCATGTTGTATATTACAGTCGAATTTCACTACCTGGTGTCGTTTGTGCTTCTAAAATGCCTTTAAGCATTGTTCAGCCAACACAAATATGTACCACCTAGACAAAATTCCTCGAGGTTTTTTGGAAAATCAAAAACCCTTTGATGTTTTCCACCAGGTCAAAAACCTTTTGGGTTTTTCATTTTCCTTGTGGAGTAAAAACATCTAGGGGTTCATATTTGTGGATTTTTGGCTGAAAAACCATAAAAAAACTTCCTGCACGCCTCACTTCGTCACATCTGAATGCTCCCGGACCCCATCTCCAGAGACACTCAGTCACGGGTTCAATGTGGTAAAAAAATCAACATTAACAATTTCGTTTTTATTCAGTGAGTACATATAGTTTATTGATATTGGGACAAATCGGCCGCTGTGATTTCAAACTTGACTCTACATCTAAAAAGCTTTATATCTCCTAAGAATTTTAAAGGGACTATATTAAATGAAAATCAGAATTGCAGAATTACGGGGAATACTCTTCGTACACTTCTGAGATGTCCAAGGATAATATGTGTTATTGGAACTGTTAGAATAATAAGGTGCAAAGTGCTGAGAGTGCCAACTGTTGACTACAGTATTCCCCTATAATTCTGTGAAACTTCTCTGATTATTGTGGTTCTTCTTTCTTTCCACTGCTGGTTTACTAAGGATTTTGCCAAAATCGCTTTTTAGGCCTTGTAGGCCTACATGAATTTCGTTATTTTGTGTTATTGGATCTTAATTCAAAGTAATGTTTGCATGGGTTCTAATGGAATTCTAGATAACAAGAGTGGTCAGATTTTGTGATCACCCTTGTAAAATGTGGGCAAATATAGGTGATTTTACTGTACTACAGCATGCAAATAATGACTTCAAGATAAGCGATTACACTGTACTCCGAGGTGCAGATAAGACTTCGAAATGAGGCATTGTAAATTATGATTACTGCATTTTACAGCATTCAAGAGTACAAAATAAAATGGACTGAAATGCATGTTTTTGATATGTTTGAGTACATGTGTAAGACTGATGTTTTGGATAATACACTGCTATGAATACAAGCACAATCAAATAAAAAGAAAATTGTTGAAAATGCCATGAAAGAACTTACTGCCGTTAGGCATTGTATGTTGGTCAATGTTAAAATCTAAGAGTCTTTGAAATATTGTGATAAAAGTTTTTGCACGTGTAGGAAGCAACAAATAGCTGCTTGGCCTTTGGGAGGCCGAGGCGCAATGAACAGGGGTGTCTTAAACGTATATCTATCTATGTGAACGCTGCTGTTGACTCCAGTTGTAGTGGTTGACGCAATCACTGGAACCAGAGTGTAATATTGTGTACAAAATTAGCAGCAGACTGATATAGGCAGTATTCAACTGGCCTATTACCGAATACATCTTAATAAGCACTGGGCATAAGGATAGTACATGTATCTGATCAGGTAGACATGCTGCTCATAGCAGATTTGCAGGTATAGGGAGATGAATTCTGCATCTATTAACTGCTGGTATTATCCATATCTTCTCCTCACATATTTTGGTGATGGTGCTGTCAATTCTCAACCGATCCTCTTTATGGCATCCACAACAAAATATCCGCGTATCTTCGTAAAAACAATGATGCAATCGGGAAATTGTCTATATCGTATCGATCAATGTACTCACAAACAATATGAATATGACAGTGTGGTGAACTTTTATATTTTCTATCATAGACCAAATGGTTGTCACCAACAACAGTTACTAGATCTTGACCTGCTTGTTTTCGCCCCACAGTTAAGATCTGTAATGTGATGGCACAGCTATTGATCTTGAAACAACGTAATAAGTTGGTGTAAGCATTTGATTTTCTTTTATGTAATCATATTACAGGACCAGGCCTATGTCTCTAATGAATGTGGCTGTGGCCTCTTTGTTCCTCCAGTGATCCACAAAGCTTTGTCTCCATTGAGGTGCTATTTGGCCATGTGGCATAATAAATGGGTAAGATGGCCAATTTGGTAAAATGAGAAATTTATGAAGGGAAGGTGGGGCAGATACTCCCCCCTCCCCCCAAAAAAAACCCATGCAGCTGAAGAAGATTGCAGTTTTACAGAAAAATAAGACTTCCTTGGCTCGTTCGATCGGAGACACCAAAAATTTGATCACTTTGTTACTTCACATTTTCCATTTATAATCGTTGTTTGTTTTGAACTTCTGTGGGCAGTTTTCTTTGATATTTGAGCTCGTATCATCTATTTGTCCTTCCAACTAATCTATAGAATAACCCACGAAATGTGACTATATTATTCATATTGTCTCATGACAGCATATATTGTCTCGCCATTTTGAATTGATAGCCAATTGCCAAAATGTCTCTACGTCAATAAATGAGAAAAAAAATCGATTATTATGATTGTCGGAGATGGTTTCTCCCAAAGGTGTTGTTTAGTTGTATGTAGTATTTGAATATGTTCAACTAGTAATCTAAAATTCAGTTTTAAATGTCCGAACTAACAAATCTGACTCTCAATATTGAATTTATGAAAAACTTGAGAAAGTGCACAATTGGTAGACAAAAACAGTTGGTCTCAATTTGCCAAGCTCGGAGCAACACGCGCTTGCTTTCGCTGTGATGGGTCACAAATACTGCTTTGTTTCTAAGAAATGAGCTGCTCTTTCTTCAGGCATCCCAAGAAGATGTTTGGTTCTGTTGTATCCATCTGAACTTCAGCGCAAACAAGGTGTTTTTGAAAAATTGGTCGGCCGGACAAGTCTCAAGCGTATTCTATGTTCATTGGGTTTTTATCAACTTGAAATTTATTCAATTTTGAACAATTACCAGTCATTTTTCAATAGAATGACAGAAATATATAGCCACACTTGTGTTTGAATAATACCATTTACTATGCCGTATACTATTGATGTGTTGTATAATAAATCCGTTGTTCCCATCTTTCCACTGATGCATGAAATTAAGCGGCTGGTGCATGAGGCCTGTGTCCCCCTTTTTCAGCTAAAGCGATGATTTTTTCTGAGCACCTCTCCACAAGAACCAAATAACTATGTCTTATGTGATCCTTCAAAATGTCAAAATGTCCGAAATACAAACTTGCCTGCTGTTCAAGAAGCTATCAACTTCTTATAATGCTTGTTCATTGCATTCTATTTTGTCAGTTGAAAGAAATGCATTGAAGAGATTTTCATTATTTTTCAGAATGATGCCATGTACTACAACAATAAAAAATATTCTTCCAGCGTGTTGTTACTTCACCTATATTTCCCAATTTCAAATAATTTTGCTTGTTTTCCTTGTTTATTTACACTCCAAATGCAGTGTAGAATGTCCTGTCACCCTAAGGACAACCAGGATGACGAAATGGACTGCTTAGGAGTCTATGATTATTTTTTGACTAACCCTGCACTTTGAGTATTGACGTGATAGACAAGCTGTTCTTTTTGGTATTAATTTGGGCAGGTAAGATTTCCTTCCTGAACAGTTCTGAAGACAGTGAGCGTCGATTTATAAGTTCTCTGTTCAAGTCAGTTGGGTATAAAAGGCATGACTGGTTCGGACGACTGATGGGTGACCAATAAGCGCAATAAGGGAACTTATTAATGCAATATCTGCTATGCCCGATCTTTTAGGGCATTTTAGTTTAGAATCATGGCCACGATACAATGTTTCATGTTCGATAGTTGGAGGCGGATTAATAAAATGTGGGTTTTAAATGGGCTGTATTCCTCTGTTGTGTGGAATCAAAAATTACATATGATAAGGTAAAGGGGTACACTTATATAGCCCCTAATGTGTTGAAAAGTGCTGGTGGTACACATCAATGCACACTGAGGCTATGATTGTATAGGGGCCATAATTGTACGAACACCTTACCCTACACCTACCAAATAGGCAATGTCAAAAGGTTGGGGCATGTCGTGTTTAGAGGCTGCACCATAGCTTTTGACGAGAGGATATTTGTAGCATCGAAACCACAGTGAACAAGCATACATTGTCATGGTAATAATTATAATGAAGCATTCATGTAGATGTTCTGTCCAAAGTTGGGTCATTTTTCCAACTTTGGCGACCAACAAAAATGTTTAAACTCTTATTGTTGATAATGACATTGGTGTTATTTGTGTTTATGATTTTTATGAATTAAATCGGGATGTATTTATATTATACTCTTTTGATGAAGAGAATCTGTTTATAGTTTAAAACTGTTTTTGAAGGTTTGACCACTTCTGCTTGGCGATAGAAAACACATCAATTCATCAGTGGACTCAAATCATGATATCAGAAAATAAGTAGAAATTGGCCCCGTAAAGCAGACCAGGTTTTGAAAATAATCGAGAATAATTTAATTCTTGATAAACTCATACACCTGTGTGTGTGGTATAGCCTGGTTATTTCTGGGATGTTCATCACAATATACCTTTGGGAGATCCAAACTATCATAAGCATTAAAAGTCTTTTTTCATAATGACATCCCCTTCAGAAGTGGTCGTCCTTGTTCACCCTGAGCTCTGACTCGTCGAAATCAAGGGGTTTGACATCAGCTAAATAATATATGTACGGAAGTTCAAAACTGTAATTTTATGTATCAGTCTCAATTAAAGTGACGATGTACATGTAAAATGTGAGAAAATAAGAAATGCATTGAAATGCTTGATTTTATTACGATTGACTTGTGCCATTTATTACTGTAGGAACAGATGTGATGAACTTATGTCTGTAAGTCACACACTCTCCGAAGACAGTCACAACCCTGGAGGAGACACTACAAATTGTATTTTGCTTCATCATTACATCACCGGAGACTGACCCACAGATTACCAGCTCAAAGTCAGCAAGTAGGATCTGATATATTGAACCAGTCAACACTCAATATAAGAACATGGTCGATCGAATTATCAGTCTCATCCTAGAATCGTGCAATGTAGATCTGACACAACAGCTCGACCCTGCTGCAGAGAAGACAGTTAAAATCAATGTATGTCTTCGATATTTAGATTGAGTCTTGTGTGTTTGAAAGATTCTTGTGTTTATTGGCAACTGTCTCCCACCTTCCCGATATTATAGTGTTTTAGTCTGACTATCATTGTGACAATTAGGTTACAACCTGGTCTACCTGAGGGTGAGACACCTCGACGTGACCACAGAGAAGACAGTTCACAGCCTTGCTGCCACAGAGACAATGTTGACACCTGGCCTGACTGAAAGTAGATATCCCGATTATTTTTATCGAATTTCCCTCTTCCCAGGTACCCCAATTTATTATCAGTGGCAAACTCACTACAAAGTGTACAAAATGTGTATTTTTAATTTTTAGTAATGACATAACAATACAAGTTGGCGCTAAGGCCATGGTAATTATTAATCGTGTTTACCGTCCACCTCCCGCATGGGTGCTGAGCGAACATGAAATATTTTCACTATTATTATTTAAAAAATCTATTTATTTTATTGTTGCCATCATTTTTTTATTTAAATAATCTTTCCAGTGGTTCATCTTTACCTTAAATGATTGAAAAACACAATAAAAACTTGTCAGGATAGGCTCTTCATCATAATAATGACATTTTTTCAATGCCTCATGTTGATGACCGATCTGATTTCCATTTACTGGAACTTGCTGAATCGCGTGTTTTGCCCAGTAAATCAGACTGTAAACCGATAATGAATAATGAAAAATGAAAAAAGCCTCATCATCTTTTTAAATCACTCAGACGGTAAACAGGATTAATCATTCCTATGGCCTAAGCCGCCGGCCAGTCTTTCGCGGGGTAGAGGAATAGTGCCATATGGTGTGACGTCAAATGTATTGTCTTTGGTCATGATCGGTCTCGGTTGATTTGAACGCAAGTCAGTTGGTGTGTGAGTGAACTGCGCAGAACATCGCTGGAAAACTTTTTCCGATTTCAAAGGTAAAATTCCCTTCAACATTTCGGAAATCAAGTTGAAAGAGCTGCAGCAGAAGGTAGGGCCCAGTATCTATGATTGATAATTGTTTGAATTGGTTTCAACAGGTTTTTATTGCTGTAAAAGTCATACAGTCGAGCCGAGAATGAACTGCGCAGTTAGAAATTTCAGTCACAAATTCACGGTAAGGCAGGACTTATGTGCATGACTGGAAGGCTTTTGACCTCCAAACCTTGTCATATGATTTTTCAAAAATGCTTTAGATTTAAACAATCATTCACTTGGCTCCACTATCCCGACTGTGGTGTAGCACCCGACTGTAACTGGCATGAATAGGGAATACGCTGGTTATGGATGTCAGATCGTGGTTCCTTGACAATTGCAAACAATTTCACTGGACGCAACCCACGCGGCGACACCAAGGACCGCTGGCTGATCTATTGATATGTTCGTAGTAGGGTGTCAAAGTCGGGGAGACGAAGAGCCACTCGTCTCTTGTAGGGGGTTCATTGAAAGTGTTTGCATTTGTTAGCCTATAAACACAAGATTTTAATCCTTCAGTCCCGTGTTTGGCGGAGAAACTAATCTTACAGAAGGCCCAGTCATATTTCGTCATTGACGGTATCTCTGGGAGGTCCTGTGTGCCGTTGATCCAATATTCATTGAGGCTGTTGGAGAGACTTCTTGTCTAAGCAGTACCATTCCGCCCCCTCTAAGGCATACAATGGTAACTTATAAACACAAGATTTTAATCCCTGTCTCGGATGTCTTTGAGAGAACTGATCATATACAATTCCCAACCTACTCGTCAGCCAGCTGACAGATTCCCTGGGTCGAACGTGTTACTGTGATGTTTTCGAAGAGATACTTGTGGCTGTTGGAGAGACTTCTTGTCCAAACAGTACCATTCTGCCCTCTCTAATGCATACAGTGGTAACTAATTAATCAACTGCGAAATGATCGCAGGTTGAATACAGTGAGTTAATCATTCAAACAATTTCAAATGTAACCATGATGATACTTTTTACTGGGTGACCCATGCCTGTGGGATGTTTGATCCAAAATACTTTGAGGCGGTTTGAGATCATTCTAGTCCATTGTTTGCTAGCATAGCGCCTCTTGTGATTTAAAGGTAAGGAGGCATACCAAAAGCGGTCAGCATGTTATTGCCAAGGAAGTAGATTCGGTAATTCTATTCAAACTTGGATTGTGATTGGCTAACTGAAACTTTGGCCTTGTTGGAAAGTATGGTAAGGAAATCTTGATTTTTATAAACATGACCCTGAAACCCACCTTAACCTTGATCTGTCTCATAATTTCAGAGGCTTAGTCCAAGGATGAGTCCGATCCACGAGATGTGAGAGGACGAATAGCTGTCAGTCTTCCGTGGCAGTGCCTAGCAGTCCAGTGGCAGTGCCCAGCAGTCCGGTAGGAATAGGTAGAATCCGTACATAGAAAACAACTTCTGCTAGAATGAGAAAAAGTCCCCCTGGTGCAGTTAATGGTATTTCACCGTGCAAGCAAAAGAAACAGCTAGCCAAATGAGAAACACGGGTGTATAGTGATAGTCTGTTCGATAGACTCATCAGGCTAATAAATGCAATCCGTGTACAATCATTGGGCCACGCAAATAACGTACTGCAGAACAAATTCACATATTAGATGGGGAGACTTATCGTTGGAGCATACCAAATACAAATGACGATTGAATAATTGTTTCTATTCTCCCAAATCTGCAAGTCTGCTCCCAGTTGCGCTAGAATAAGTTTTGAACTAACACTCCATAACCCTTATATCGATATATTTTCTCTCATCTTCAGAGGGATGGACCGACTCCCTTCCCGCGGCTGAACCCGGCATCCTCCCATCGATGTATACAAGCCACCTGTCCTACTTCTACCGGCATCGTGACTAGTCCTCCATGGTGACGAACAGTAACTCTGGACCCTGCTCATAAATCAGGATGTGTAGATGTAACAGAAATAAACAAGGATAGAGTATTCCGTAGGGAGTTTTCGCAAAAGAGTAGGGACAATCCAGGATGAATGAGTGTACATGTAACAGTTTTAAATACCCTAAGATATAGTGTTCTGGTGACTGATGAATATATTATGCGCATTAATCTCTTAGGTGTTGATGTACACCAACCAACAGGGAAGGACTTGTTGCCAGAGGGACATTTCCTACTACTCCACTGGAATAGAAATCCTACCTAACTGTAGCGCCACATGTTCCCACATGTGGTACCCACGTACAGATTGTTGTTAGAATATCTTTTTGTAAAACCTTTTCATTATTTTTTACCAATGTATCAGGACGTTGAATATCTAAATTTGTCCTAAACATATCAAATAAAGAATGATAGTTTCACAGTCAGTGTTGTTCTTTGTACTACCATCAGAAGTGTCTATTCCTAAGCAAGGAAAAAGTTTGGTACGTCTTTCCCGGGTGATAACGCCTTTCAAAAACCAATGGGCAACAGCAGCGCCCCTGTGGCGTGCTGGGTTCTTTTCCTGAGACACCGCAGGGGGGAATGCACACAAATCTAGCCCGTCTTCTCAAATGCTTTTAACTGTCACAACCAGCGACATTAGTGACAGTGACCAACCAGCTGATGACATCCTGTAAACCCGACCTCTCCCACAGGGTCACTGCAGTCTCTATTTGTCCTCAATTTTCGGTAGACATTCTCCTCCATTCACTCATTAGAGACTGGTACTTGACGGCATTTCACTCGTCATGAACTAGATTTGGGGGCGTAAGCTTCCGGTGACCGGTCAAGTGTTTTTCACAAAGATAACTGAAAAACCAGGAATACCAAAGCTCTCATTATTGACAGTGCATCCACAGTATGCACTGAAAATGTATGGCTCGCCTAGGGTAAATCAAGGAGGCCTCCTCGACCCTCCGCTGCGGTTGCGGGTTGCCTGGACTACCTACTCGGTTGTCTTGAGTACAATGAATGGAAGTGGACGAATTCTCGTCCGAATGTGACAATCTGAATGTGACACTGATTGTGACAATGCGTGGACACCGGTGGATTGTTACTTTTACATGATTGTACCCACCTGTAAGACATGTCTTGCAGCATGTTTCTTTCTGCAGTTGATCAGGATTGTCACATCCGAGACTGGTGTCCGAGGGACACGTTATCTTTTTGCAAGAAATCGCTCCATTCTGGGAATGATGACATGGACTTAGTAATGATCCTATCAGGAAAATGACGTATCTTCCTAGCTCTATTAAAGGTTATCAAAGTCTTCAGGGAGAATCAAGAACACTTGATTGTTTCTCACCGTGATGAGCAGGGTATTTTCTATGAATGTGAGAAGTTCAGTTGGCAAAACGTTGCAGATTTCATCATCAGTCCGTCATTTAGATCGTTGGTCAAAATGGTGCACCGTGAACAAGTATTTAGAAGGATAGACCTGTCTAGCAACCTCGTTCATCATTGATCACAACTTACCAGACACGAGCAGGTGACGCACGGTAGCTTGCCTACAAGATGGCGACCGCCAGGGGGCGTAAAATATTAGGGTCTTAATCGATAAATGACCCCTAGGGGCTGTTCTACCATCCTACCAAATTTCATGCTTTCCCCATTAAAATGCACAATTCTAAGCTTAGCAGCTGGACTACCCTGCTCTACGTGACAAGAGTGGAGCGACTAGGCCCGATTCGGTAGGGTAGAGTCTCTCTCACTGCTTAGACAAGGCAGAGGAGCAGTCAGGCGCAATTCGGTCTGGTTGTGACTGTCTCGCTTCTCTCCCCTTGTTGGCAACAAAGTGGAGCAGTCAGGCCCGAATTTGGTCAGACCGTCTCACTTTTGTGTTGTTTGTTTATGTTTATTAGCCCTGGGGCCGATGGTAACATGATGGAGCTCTCAGGACTGATGTGGTTTGGTTGTTACTGTCTCTTCCTCTCACAGTGGAGCTGTCGGGGACAATTTGGCGTCCCATCTCTCTTATCATCTTGGTATAGCTGCCAGGGCCGATTCGGACTGGTAACGACCGTCATATCTGTCTTAACGTGTTGGCAAGACAGAGCAGCCAGGGTTGGTTGTGACGGTCTTATCACCCTGCTCTATGTGACAAGAGTGGAGCGGCTAGGCCCGATTCGGTCAGGTAGGGTCTCTCTCACTGCTTAGACAAGGCAGAGGAGCAGCCAGGCGCAATTCAGTCTGGTTGTGGCTGTCTCGCTTCTCTCACGTTGTCGGCAACACAGTGGAGCAGATAGGCCCGAATTTGGTCAGGCTTTGACCATCTCACTATTGTTTTGTTTGTTTATGTTTATTGGCCCTGGGGCCGATGGTAACATGATGGAGCTCTCAGGACTGATGTGGGTTGGTTGTTACTGTCTCTTCCTCACACAGTGGAGCTGTCGGGGACAATTTGGTCTGGTTGTGAGTGTCCCATCTCTCCTATCATCTTGGTATAGCTGCCAGGGCCGATTCGGACTGGTAACGACCGTCATATCTGTCTTAACGTGTTGGCAAGACAGAGCAGCCAGGGTTGGTTGTGACGGTCTTATCACCCTGCTCTATGTGACAAGAGTGGAGCGGCTAGGCCCGATTCGGTAGGGGTAGAGTCTAATCTCTCTCACTGCTTAGACAAGGCAGAGGAGCAGCCAAGCGCAATTTGGTCTGGTTGTGACTGTCTCGCTTCTCTCCCCTTGTCGGCAACACATAGGAGCAGTTAGGCCCGAATTTAGTCAGGCTTTGACCGTCTCGCTATTGTTTTGTTTGTTTATGTTTATTAGCCCTGGGGCCGATGGTAACATGATGGAGCTCTCAGGACTGATGTGGGTTGGTTGTTACTGTCTCTTCCTCACACAGTGGAGCTGTCGGGGACAATTTGGTCTGGTTGTGAGTGTCCCATCTCTCTTATCATCTTGGTATAGCTGCCAGGGCCGATTCGGACAGGTAACGACCGTCATATCTGTCTTAACGTGTTGGCAAGACAGAGCAGCCAGGGTTGGTTGTGACGGTCTTATCTATCACCCTGCTCTACGTGACAGGAGTGGAGCGCGGCTGGGCCCGATTCGGTCAGGTAGAGTCTCTCCCACTGCTTAGACAAGGCAGAGGAGCAGTCTGGCGCAATTCGGTCTGGTTGTGACTGTCTCGCTTCTCTTCCCTTGTTGGCAACAAAGTGGAGCAGTTAGGCCCGAATTTGGTCAGGCTTTGACCGTCTCGCTATTGTTTTGTTTGTTTATGTTTATTCGCCCTGGGGCCGATGGTAACATGATGGAGCTCTCAGGACTGATGTGGGTTGGTTGTTACTGTCTCTTCCTCTCACAGTGGAGCTGTCGGGGACAATTTGGTCTGGTTGTGAGTGTCCCATCTCTCTTATCATCTTGGTACAGCTGCCAGGGCCGATTCGGACAGGTAACGACCGTCATATCTGTCTTAACGTGTTGGCAAGACAGAGCAGCCAGGGTTGGTTGTGACGGTCTTATCTATCACCCTGCTCTATGTGACAAGAGTGGAGTGGCTAGGCCCGATTCGGTCGGGTAGAGTCTAATCTCTCTCACTGCTTAGGCAAGGCAGAGGAGCAGTCAGGCGCAATTCGGTCTGGTTGTGGCTGTCTCGCTTCTCTCACTTTGTCGGCAACACATAGGAGCAGTAAGACCCAATTTCTTCAGGTTGCGAGTGTCTCCTCTCTCACTGTGCTGTAACAAAGCAGATCAGCCCGGACCGATTCGGTCAAAATACACTGATTGAAGTCATATCAACACCTTCAGCGCCGGTGTTTCACCCCCCCCCCCCCCAATTAGTAGTTCTTTCATAAAGTCCACGAGACTCTGATAACCAGCTCAAAGAGGGTTTTTTAGGCTGGGTAGATCTACGTGGATCGGCACTTAAGGTGTTAAGAGAGCTAATGATAATGATCAAAACATCCATTTTACTGAAAACATGAAAGCTTTATTTCATTTTTCTGCAAATTGCAATGATAATTGATCGACAGCATGTTTTACAATTCAGGCCAGAGTGTCTTTATGATGCCACCTCACCAACAGAAGACTGACCAATTTTCCTTAAATGATTCGGGGGAAAATTGTTAGCAATGGCACCGAGAATTCCCCCAAATCTCATTCGTGCTCTTATGTCTTAGGGAAAATCAGAGCAACTCTGGCCTCGTAACAAGTAAAGACAAACATGTAAGAAAATGAATAAATATATCAGAACTACATACATGAGGCACTACCTGGGATAATCTGTGAGTGTCACCCATTGAACGCTTGCAATTTCATGTAGTCCTTTATAGTTGCAGAGGGGGTAAGACTGAGAGACTAACTACCAAAATTTATCAGGCAAGCAAAAAATTTGTTTTGATTTTTCAAGAAGTCTTTAGTTGGTAGAGATATTTCATAGTTCATCTTGACAAATACAGTACATCAGGTTCCACACTCCTGAAGTCAAATTTAAAAAGTTTTAAGTGTGAATACACACTGCATATAAATTTCAACTCTGCTGTTGTGTAGGCAGACATACAAATACCCAGTTTCAGCAAGTTTGCTGCATGATGCGAGCCACCACTGTTCATACAGAGAATGACCAACCCTTTTAGAAGTTAAAGTTTGAAAAAACTGTTAGTTAAATGTACAATTTTGAGACATCAATATCATCGTTAACTTCATCTTGTCCTGCAGTCATGCGGCCATTGGGGTGACCAGAGTTCTTAATGATGAAGCACCATATGAATAATGAGCTCATAAGCGCCCCAATGGCCGTATTTCAAATACAGTAAAACAAAAATCACATCTAAAAATACTATAAGGTAGAAATCTTATCACCAGTACACGATAAACAAAAGACTGCTGCCTGATTGACTGTGGAAAGTCAATGGCAATTTGAGTTAAAACAGGGCCTGTTTTTGTTGAAAACGAGTTTTGTCACTCACGCTGGCAATAATTTAACCTGGTGTTTAGACTAAGGGTTTGGCTGAAGGAGATAACTCCAAGTTAACACCAGCGTCAATGACAACATTTCGTTTTCAACAACCAAGGCCAGCATTTTCAGTGAAGGACCACGTTTTGCCATCTGGTAACTAGCACATGCAAAATAATACACAAGGGTGAATTTACAAGAAAAACTTCAGCCTTGACATTATTTGATACCTTTCAGTAATTATTTGTTGACTATGCTCACCCTTGCCCATGCTAACAACCCAACTTATTCCAGACATGAACACAAAATCTATAAAACTTCTACAAATTTGCCCCAATGTGGTTAATCAACACGATAAATAAAATGACAAGTTAGACACAAATGCAATTCCAATACAGTTTCAGAGAAATTAGGAAATAACCAAACTTAAGACATAACAGTTTCAGAGACATTTCTTAGCACTTTGGACAAAGGTAAGTTTGTACAAATACAGGATGGAAGAATGGCCTGGTGTGGTGCAGTGCGAGCGCGTCTTGGATTAACAGAGTTAGCAAGTGTTAGCAAGTGTACATCTCGTTCAACCAACAAAGAACCTCTTCACTGCCTTGGACAAGTGGAATAACAAAGAATTTGGTCAACAGACTCTTTCTTGTATTTTCCTGTAATAGAACAAGCAGACCAAGGGTTTTGCAAAACAATGATTTGGCTTGTCAGGGTATGCAATGGAATATGGCAGAATTACAGAAATAAGGAGCTGAGGAAATTCATCATTCATTAATTTGGTTTTTGCTTCTGCCTAATTTGCAATTCAATTCTGAAAATTCATGCAAGCTGATAAGACGTGAACCAAATGGAACCAAGTTTTTAATGGAAAATGAAATGATAATGGTTTTTGCAGATAGGTGCATCGTGAAATTTACAAGTTAGAATTGACAAGGTCCTCTGTGAGGAAAACTCCTGAAGTGTGTAGTATGAAGCACATTGGATATTTCCAACAATATATCAAAATTCTTTTTGGAGGTACATGTACAATGTACCTCCAAAAATCAGTTTTGTCCCAACAGCAATCAAGGAGAAAGATACTCAAATGAAATAAGCAGTGAAAAGAGGTACACCAAAGTAAAACAAATTCAAGGTGAGAAGCTGGATGGAGATGTCATTTTGCCAAATACTTCAGCGAGGTGCCCAAGTTATGGCCAACATTTTAGCTCCACACTTGCAGATTGGCGAGACATTCAAAACCTCAAGTTCATAGCAGGTATGATGGTCCACTAGTTTGATTTCAACACCCAGAGAGCGCCATCAAAGGCAACTTCTTGATTGCGTTTGGCGCAAAACGTCTGTTGAGCTTGCTACCATCTCAAGGCACGAATTTTCAATGTTCGCAGTTCCATCTCAAACTTTTAACCATCCCATGATCCGGTGACCACTTTTACATTCTTCTAGATATCACAATATCGGCCTCGAGGCATCATCATTGTAGTACTAGCCCGACCTGAAAATGACGTTAAAATTGAGACATATGAATTTAAATGTTCATGCAAAAGTGAATTTTTTTTACTCCAGGTTGTTTGATTGTTGATTGTGAAACAGGACCAGGTCACATCAGGTTTGTCTCTCCATATTGATTACATTGGCTTTTCAGGGTTTTGGGCGATTACTACTTCAAATAAAGACAGCGCAAATCTAAGACATCAAGGATGGATGTTTGCGAGTCAAATCAACCAAATCTGTGGTTGGTGAGACAACAAATATCTCCATTTCCGTGTCAATTCCTTAAACCAACAGCACTCACTTGGTTTGGCTTCATCGTTGGACATCTCCAATTATAAAGGTAATATTGCAAGTTTCCATCTCCGATTCCAAACCTGAGCTTCTCGAGGAATTCCATGTTCTCCATCAGGTCAAGAGCGTTGAACACGTCAAAACCCATCTGAAATATTATTGAATGACGGTTGATTAAACAAAATGGACTCTGTGAAACTGCCAATATGGAGACTTTCAACCTGAGGTTGTTTTTATTAATTTTGCGAATCCTAGGAGTTCAACAAACTGGCTACTGACAAAAAGAACAGGACCAGATTCTGAACTCAGACAAGTCTAGGTCAACTCTCCAGTTGCATCAACTACAACCTTCAGTCACTGCCATTCACAGTGGACTGGAGAGAGCAGGATAGACTTTCAAAGTCTGATCATCAACTTACATTCCTGGCCATAGTGAGAGCATCCTGCATTAGGTCAACCCACGGTGTCTTCGTACTGACGTTGTAGAAACTATAGGCGGCCTTCAACGTCTTGTGCACTTTATGATGCATGACTGTCGATGGCAGCGTGTAAAATGAGACGAAGTCTGTCACCACTCCATCATTCTAAAAAGTATGAAATTCAAAAGTTTTCTAGAACACGTATAACTGGGGAAGATTCAAAACTTAACCCTTTTCAGCAATGTGGTCAGTGGACAAAGGTGAATTGGGAAAATATATCTAAAATCATTTCTCGTCTCTGAAAAATTTACTTACCTCCACTACAAATGTATCAATGATGCCCTCCCTGGGCATGAACCAATACTTGAAGTCCTCTTCTGAAATAACCGTACTAAGCGAACACTTTTCAGACAGATACTGCAAGAAAGGACGGATCACGTTTAGAATGAGACCAAACGGTGGTGTATAAAAGGCGGAGATGGAATTGACTGCAATTAAACTGTAAACTGTGAAAGTTTGGTGAATCAAGTGATCTCGATGAAAGACAAGAAAACCAAATATACTTACATTTCCCAGCAGTTTATGACATTCATTGACATCTGCTAGGGTCAGTTTCCGGAAACCTGGCGTCTTTGTATTCTGAAAATCAACAACGAAAAAAGGCTTGTACATTTCAAGGTATGAAAATGATATCGTTATTTTATGGAGGAAAGGTGAACGAAGGGAGCATCCATTTTGAAGGTATGCACCAAAACCTGGATTTTCCGACCCCCTCCCTCTATATACAGAGAAGGTCACAACTCCCTTCTGTACATGAACATGTCAGCTGGCTTATGGTTAAGGCATCGGCTGGCTTGGTCTGGTTCACTCAAAACTTTTGACGTCACATTAAGTGACGAATTCCTAAAATGTTCTTACATCAGGCAATTTATAGAACCTCACAGTCCGCTGCATGGTCATGTTGCGACTCAGGTGAGAAAACTTGACTTCGATCAATTTTTTCGGATTCAAGGATCTATGCCAGTACCTGTAGAAAAAAAACACAACCTGTCATAGGCAACCAATTCAATGACACAAAATTATCAGGAGACACTTTTTCATGTTTCACCACCTGATTGTGAACAATACACAGCATCAGACGTAGACCCCCATCAAAAAACATTTTCTCTTTTACTTTCAATGTCATGAAAAACAGCTGTCACTTCTTTACAAACTCCGAGAACATATTTTCCCGAAGAAGAAGAATTCTGGCGGCATCCCTTTCATAAGCTTTCATCAGCAAATTGTCTTTTTATCACAACTTACCGGCACGTTGCCACTGGCTTGGGCAACACGACTCCTGCAGTATACACAGCTTGGAACAAACCCTGGCAATTCACACGTCTTGTGATCTCACGAATTAGCACAGGCGCCACTCGCTTTGAGCGCAACTTTTTATGAACGCAGAGGAAATTGATTTCCACCATCTTTTTCGCTCTGCAAATAATGAGGTCATGAATTATTATTTTTTCTAACTAATTTCAAGTATGACCGTTGCCCAGATTACGAAGGTTGTGTCATTGCTCAAAAGTAAAACAGAGCTGAAAGAACTATTAATGTGAAAATATTGGCCTTAGAACTGCCTTTACTAGAAAAAAAAGCCTCTAAAACGCTTATTTTTGGTCTGATTTCAAAAATTCAAAGACCTACCTATCATATATTCTAATGTGTGCAGGTACTGCACTAATAAAACCGACTAATTTGAGTGATTTTGAGACTCGGACACCACAATGCCAATCCTTGCGCCAGCCTGGAGGTTGGAGGGCCCTGAAACGATCGCAAAGAAGAAGACTCCCCTTAGATGACATTAACAATTAGATTTGGATCAAGACGTGTACAGGCAGGAGTTCTTTCTCATGTTTATTTCAAATTTGTTTCCAAGTTCTAGTTACTAAACCGCTGACACTTCGTTGCACTGTTTGGTAAAATATTCTGGTCCATTAGGCATTTCAACTAAAAACTGAGATCTCTGTTGAATGGGCTAGCAAGTCGATTTTAAAAATCATAGTAAATTGGGATAGTTCTCAAAATGATAATGATGATGATGATGATGATGAAGCCCACTAACCATTTTAGAAAATCCGGTGAGTAGTCAAACCTGAACATGTTATCATCATCTTCGACGTAATTTTCATTCAATAAAGTGTACAACTCCTTCAGCTGAAAAACGAAGTATCATGTTACCTTGGTAACGAGTAATGCATGTATGAGTACAAGTACATTGTTGAAATTGGCTGCAGTCAACCATGCGACACAGAATGACAGAATCAAGATCAGCACACAAATGATAATTGCAGTAAAGTGGCCTGCCCAAGCATACAAGGAAGTGGCAGGGACAGTTAAAAAACGTGTGATATTCGCATTTCCACTGCAAAACCAAACTCGCCCTGTTATGAACTCACCACTAACGGGTTGTCCAGATCCAACGTGTCCCAGACGAATTCTCGCGGTAAGGAGTACTCCTCCTGTCTGACTTCATCCTGTGGTTTATCTTCTTCGATCTCCTCGTTACTTGTGATCTTCTCATCTGCAATCAAAATCAACCACTTATTGACTGTACTTTTAAAAAGTTTAGATCGTACCGTAGCTTAACCACTCGGCTAATTAGGAGACTAACTGATGTTACCGAGACTGAGTTTCTGCCAGGAAAACTGAATGCTTGAAAAAGGATACATAACAACCAGCATTAGTTCAAACTTACGCAATTTAGGCACTGGTTGTGTGTCCCAGAATTCATAACGTTTGCGTTGCGCCTCCTCAATACTCTTTGGAGCACCACTTTGTCCTTGGATGTTGAGTAAGTCCATCATCATAGCCTTTTGGATTTCCTGCAGTTTATCCACTGGAACCTAGCAAAGTGGGAGTGAACAAAAATTATTTTACACCAAAGGTGACAGCTGGAAAAGTAAACCTCGGGCAAATTTAGATTTATGAGTCTTGTTCTATCCAGGTGTCACATCAGTGGCGGAGGGAGGAATATGAAATGCACGCAACTTTGGTTGCTTTTTTTATATTACTGTAATTCTAGAACGTCAAGCCATGGCATAAAATAGAACATTTTAACTTTTTTTCTGTTGTGTAGCGTAGAATTAACAATGGTTCGCGCCATCGCTTTCATCTCACTACTTACTGAGGACTTCTTGTCTCCACCAACAACAGCGACAGTTCCTTCTCCATTCACTTCATCTTGCTCATCAGCATTCACATCCTCGGTGGGTTCATCAACATCCTTTCCTTTCTTCTTTTTCTTTTTCTTCTTCGTCTTCTTGACGGCGCCACCTGTGCCATCTCCGTGTCCATCCTCCTTTGCATTCTGAGCCTGCTCAGGGGTGCTGGAAAAACAAATACAACGTCAATCTCTATTACAGTACACTACACAGTCTACTAAAAAGTCAAAACTCTTTCGGATGCTGAATAGTATAGGGCTAGGCCTACCTTGTTATAGTAGAATAAACAATAATGAATGAATAGCTACTGCGCGCATGCACCGGCGACTGCAATGACAACGTGGCACCAGTAGGCGATATACTGTCACGACACTGACTGTGCCGGCTGTGTAATGTGGATGGGGTTAACTATAACTTGTCAGTACAATCCCCAAATGGCAATAGTTCATGGGCTGATGTTCTGTGCATTATTTGTACACGAAATGCAGAGCGACATGCACGGACCAAAACCGGCATTTGAGGAAATATATAAAAATTGTCGTGCAGTCTCAAGTCAATATTTCTGAAACTACACCACCAAAATCTACAATTATTTCATGACTTAAAAATGAGAATCTAACGTTTCTTCTACTAGTTCCTTTTCTACAGCATTTTGTTCAGAAACGCAGTTTTCTTGCACCGAATTTTCGGTTTTATTCACGATTTCTTCTTGATCCGACATGATTTTTTCAGTACCACGCACTGAATATTCGTTTCGTATTTCGTTAGAAACTGCTTTTAAAAAGATTCGATGGCATTTTCAAAAATAAAAAAATACTGGAATGAAGTAAGTTTCCAAAATTCTCTGGCAAATTTAAAAGAAATTAATTTGATAAAATATTCGACTTCGGAGCTATTATGACGTCATTTCCTAGTGACGAAAGTTGTAAACAACAAAATTGTCAATTTTTCTTTTTACAAACACACCAAAATGCCCGTCAAAGGTGCCCAAGGTAGTGGTGGTGGACGTGGCAAGGGGAAGTTCAAGAACATTGCTAAGCTGGCCGAAGAATTAACAAAAAATCCACTGCTTCATTGTGAGTTTTTTGCCGATTTTCAAAATAATTCCTTTTATTTTTAAACTCAAACCACCAATGCACCATGCAACTGCATGTAGTGCAACTGCAGGTAAAGTGGCCCAGTTATGCCAAATGTATTGCCATTTGCTGCATGATACATGATTATGTTGATCATGATTATGATTATGCACTGATCCTTTAAGCCTACAGACTGTAGACTATACTGCAATGCGAATGATGCCAAGTTAACTGTAGATTTCTTTGTCTATAGACTATACAGCTGTCGGAGACAGAGTCAGTGTCTGTGTACTGTATGAAAACAAACATGCTCATTTTTTGTTTCGATGTTTTGATAATTTCTTGATGTGGAAAAATTTTGTCACAATGTTGATATTTTACATTTCAGTCAACAAGAAGGAATGTGAATGCTTGCTGAACATGATGAAATTCAAACTTGACCGTGCCAAGTTCAGAGAAATTCTCAGCCACACATTTGGTATGACGGATGACGTTCTTATGGACAGAGTATTCAGAGCATTTGATAAAGATTCCGACAGCTACGTGAGTCCTGAGGAATGGGTCAGAGGTGCCTCCATTTTTCTAAAGGGAAATCAAGAGGAGCAAATTCAATGTGAGTACTATGTGTACTAAACCGAAACATCAACAAAGACTCTTGGTTCTCTCCATTAGAGTTCATAGGTCGAGGGACCGCTATGAACTAGCTGCTCCTTATCATCACCCGGAACAGTCTGGGATGAAGAAGCGCTTTAAGCAAGGACTGGTCCATGGAAAAGGGAGCAGAAAACTTTAGCTTTCATAAATGAACAAAATTTCATTTCAAGATTTATGTTTAGGGTGTATGGAGAAAAGGATGGGAAACTTAGTAAGCAATGATAATTAATATTTTGAAAACTTTTTCAGTTTGTTTTGAAGTGTATGATATGAATGGAGATGGATACATATCTCGGGAGGAGATGTTTCAGCTACTCAAACACTCACTTGTCAAGGTATGCAATAAGTATTAGAAATATGATGGACAATTAACTATATCCCCATAGTTTTGAAGTACTTTGAGTCAGATGAATGAGATAATCTAATGACAGTGAATGGTGTAGACTGGTTGTGCTACTAAGACATGTAAGATGTATTCTCTTTTATACTCACTATTTTATCTATACTATCAAATATTTCTTTGCAGCCATCAGCTGAAGAAGACCCTGATGAGAATGTTAAAGATCTGCTAGAATTGACTCTAAAACGTATGGTGAGTGAGTTTGTCTGCTTTAGGGAAGTGAATAGAAAAATGGAAATTCATTTGTTTGATGATTAACTGGGAAGACTATAGGAAAAGGACAGTTTTAGTGATTTTTCAGCTACTAAGTTGGTGGCAACGCTGTTGCTACTCAATTACTGTAGTTTAAAGAAAGACTTAGCTCACTTCCTTTTTTCAGGATTATGACCATGACAGCCGATTATCCCTTGCTGATTTCAAACAGGCCATCGAATCAGAAAATCTTTTATTGGAAGTCCTTGGACAATGTTTACCGGAGCCCTCAGTAAGTACAGCGCTTAAGATATCATAGTACACGACACTGGTCCCTTCATTTGTTTCAGGGAGTATTTCATCATAAGTTATTTCCACTGTGTACGTGACACTTCGCTCTCAACTCAATAATTTTCAACTTATTTCTTGTCTTTTCAGCGGGTCCAAGCGTTCCTCACTCTGGTCGCGCAAGATTCAGACACGATGCACTTTGGAAAATAATCTGATCAACATCTTGCAAATATCTGTGATTAAAGACTTTTCCATTAAGGGTCATTTGTTGATTTAATGATACAATTTCTGAACCTGAATAGACAATGTCACATCTCTTTTACTTATTTTGTCACTAAAGTGCATGTTTTTTTCATTGTGTATTCGGCAATTGTATCTTTTTTTAAAGACAGGGAGTTGTAACTCCATCAGTAAAGTATGTGAGGTAATGCAACAGTCATTTCCGTCCATATTCATTTTCTGGGAATTTCTTTTTGGATCAATCCGCTTTATTCTTGGTCTAGAGAAAATGATTAACATTTCCCGACCAATTTTTGATATCATTGTCTAAAAGTATCCTTTTCGGGTTTCATCATTGGTTGATGTGAGATTTCTCAAACCCTACAGACTGTTGAAAGAAACTGATAAAATGTTGTGTAAATGTACATAATGTATAATTATGACAAATAAATAGGTTTTTATTTCAACATTTTAGTTGTTTCTCACTCATTAGACAGGTGTGTTTTTCTCAGTTGGAGGTGGTTGCTCAGAGCCAAAACAATCTGTCAGCACTATGTACAAAAGAACATGTGGTATGCGACACAGTCTTTTTTTGCTGTCGGTTTGTTGTGGCCCTGACAACTTCCTCCCATTGTTGCGATGTCAACTATTGGACAACCAGCCTCTGTTTTAACGCATCCTCACTCAAAGGACATTCTCCCCCACAGGACCCAGACTAATGGATGCATCAATTTCTAAGTTTTGCTAGTCATGGTAACCTGGTTCAGAGGGTGGAACCTCTATTAGCAGGACACTTCATATAATGCTGAAGCAGCACTATTGATTATTGCCGACTTCCTGCGCAGATGATGTTCTGCACTGCATGCCCTTTCCGAGAAACCAAGTTTACAACATAACCAAGCCTTGGGACACATGCAAGGGTATAAACCAGTTTTATATCTCTCCGCTCAAGGCTCTCCACAAGTGTCTGCAATACCGAAATATTTATCTGGTTCTGCTATGATTCAAGGTAGAGGTTTTCGTTTCAAAATGTCAAAACAGATTGCATTGCAGATAGTTTGGTAGGCCTACTCTGTCCATTCCTCGGACACCAGAGTCAGTGGTATGCTCCTCCCCTCGCACTTGCTACAATACGCTCGGACATAAGTGCCGAGTATTGCACTAAAGTTCAGGATGACTCAGTGCAGACTTTCATCAAAGGAAGAAATCATGAAACCACCAAAACTTATGTCCTTCTTTGAAAACATTTTATTTTTGACATTGACCTGTACATATCGTGTTCAGTTGGAATAACAGTTATCTGTTTTCTGCGAGTCTATTCAAAACGAGTTCACTACAGTTTCTGATTAATGTTGAGGACAAAAAGTGTAGTCCTTGGCAGTAACATAAAGAACCAATCTTTTCTCTGCAAGTCTGCTGAAATAATATTTATGTCAATTGAAACTGCTGCTTCAAGGTGGATTATTTTCAACTTTATGAGGTATATTTGCCTCAAAACACTTCCTTTTTAAAAATGACTCTTGATAAAATTTAAGGGCAGATGGACGTCCCAAAAGTATAAAACGTGCTCAACGTTTCATCAACAATATTCGACACACGATAATCATCATCTTGTGAGAATAAAACGTACAAAATCTACACACTAAAGCATTTATTTACAAACTGTACTACAATTCCATATCAAAAACATATAAAGTGATTATTTTTTCCTCTCTCTATCGTCCAAATTTTTCCTAGATTACAAGTCTGTACAAAACGTTGGGTTTTCTCAGTCCTCTTGCCCTAAAGTAGACAGGCCTGCGATACTAAAAAGCATGAAATTGGCAGAAGTTGGAATAAACTTTCTCAGATTCTTGATCTGGCTGCACATGAGTCTGGACCTAACAAAAATATGGAAATTTTGTTCCAACTTCTGTGTATCGAGGTGCTGATTCAAGGCAATATCCTCAAAATTGTTCATGGAAAGATCGACTGTATTAACTGTTCGATTTTAAACCCCGACCCAAACATACTTGCATAGATGAAGGTACACACTAACTGAAGAATTTTTACCTGGCGATAAATAAATAAAATGTGCGATTTCTCACCAAAATAACAACTTGAAATCTTTTGTAGCTATGACATGAGTACTTCTGAGTAGTTCTAAAAGAGTCGAGGTAATTACTGATGGCCATCACAACCAACTATTACACAGCTGTCGACATTGAAGTTCATATCTACCAAACATGCCAAACCATTACTGAAATCATACTCGCAGGACATTCACAAAGAGAGCTATCCTGTGCTACAATTTCAAATTAAGTTTGGCCAATACTGCGCACCCCGTTCTTAGTTTTATTTTTGTGCGAGTTGAAAACGAATAAATGCACAACATGGCTAACTAAACCTGCTACAGGGCCAGTCATTAGGTTCTACACCTGAAACTTCTTTCGATCTAAATTCAATAAAATTTAAAGCCGCAACTTTTTAAAATACATTGGAATACAAACAACAAACGTGTACTTCAATCAAAAGATGACACATCTCTGAAGTAGACATTGATAAATGATTTCTAATCAACATGTAAAAAGCTTACTTCAAACCCAGAAATATTTTCAGCCAATTTATTTCGCAGTTTTGTGAAATTGAACTTTCTGCATACTTTTGATTTAGCGTTTTCACAACTCCCAAATGTCTCTTGAGATGAGTTATATAGACCTTGTGTACCAATTCCTGAACTTTGGGTGGCAAACTGTGCGACAAAATCATTTATTTCTAGAATTGATACAATGGCCTAAAATTTATTCTGATTTCTCACAGCAAATGAAGGGATAGAATCATTCTAAGTGAAAGAAATCTGAAAAAAATTCACTTAAGACATTATTTATACCACATAACACCAGGTCAGATTTCCTTTAGTCGCAATAACATAATGAGATTGTTTTTTTATCCAAAAATATAAATGTTATAAAACTAACCCCAGAATCCCTACAAGGTTGATTCATTCCCATGAAACAGCAGCACTTATTTACCTTTAAGTTGTCACAACATTGCCAAGAATATCATTGCCAATATTACAAACCAACAATATTACATCATAAAGCCATGTAATACTAGTACATGTGTTCAAGTCAAGGTGGCGCTTTTAGAATTTTTACGATCTCTACAGGAATCAATCTGAGGTTATAAGGAGCTGCTTCAAGGCACTCATCTGAACAAAATTGACCTCACATGATGGTTTGTGTCCATAAAAGCTCAAAAAGCGCCCACCATAATGCAGGTATATCACAAGATAACGCAGCACATTATGACAAAAAACCACAAGAATGTTCAGTAAGGCCCGCTTATGATATGACGTCCCATGCACCTCCCTCCGTTTATCATCATACGATATGGCAGATGTCAGACGACGAGGACGACGTTGTCACGATCACTCCTGTTCCGTTGTCACATATTCATTGATCTGAAATGGAAAGCCAAAAGACAAGAATCAGATATCTTGTATCTTATAACTTGAAACTTTTTTGCATTGGCCTTGCATTGCGACCAACTTCTTGACGTCGCACCAAGAAGGGTGCGACGTTCATGGACCCTTGCGATCTCAACCGTTGTGGTGGTGAGGTCCCAGACTTGGGAATGAAGATAGGGAACAACCTCTCGTGGACCAAATATGAACTCCAAATTTATGCTAATTTACTTCTGGGTCTTACTTTGTCACTTACATTTACATTTTATTCGTGTCACACGGTGACTTTAATTCTCATCACTGCACTGCTGCCTCTTTCTGACAATACAACTCCTTCAATGATTTCAACTCTTCGATGAGTGCTTTGTTCTGATTCTCAAGTACTGCAACTCGATTCTCTAAACATTTTACGTAATCCTTCTTTTTCCGCCGACATTCTCGTGCAGCTTCTCTGTAAAAATGAAATGGCCAGGGCCATTGTGCTCACCTCATGTGGAGGAAAGATGGATAAAGAGCATGGTATTGTGTCATGTAGTGTTAGGTTTGATGTAGGTCCAAGCAATTACAATTTCCCCAAAATGGCCAACTTACAGTACATTCGACCTCTGTGACCTTGAAAAGTAGGTCAAATCAAAGAAGACCCGGGTGACACATTGAATGGTTGTTAGAATTAGATGTACCTATGATATAAAATTGGTGCCAATCGGGCAAGTCATTACTAGGAATAAAGGCATTTTGAAGAATTTAGGATTTGCCCCCTCCCTGGAGGCCAAACGGCAAATCAGATCGCACCAAACTTCGGTACCTGAGATCACCTGACCAAGGGGTACATGTGTACTTAATTTGTGATCAATAGTCATTGCAGTTAAGAAACAGGCCATAGTTACGGCCTGACGGCAAATTTACGCCATTTGACCTCTGTGACCTTGACAAGAAGGTCAAATTAAAAACATGTGTGACATATACTGTATGGTGGTTAGATGTACCCATGATATCAAATTGGTGGCAATCGGGCAAGAAGTTAAGGAATAATCACATTTTTAAGGTTTTTGGATTTTGCCCCTGGTGGTCAAGTGGTGAATCATATTGGACTAAACTTCGGTCCCTGAGATCACCTGACTAAGGGGTAAATTTGTACTGAATTTGGTATCAATAGTCATTGCAGTTTAGAAACGTGCCATCGTTACATCCTAACGGCCAATTTACAACATTTGACCTCTGTGACCTTGAAAAGGAGGTCAAATCAAAAACCCGGAGGATATATGATGCACCTTTGCTAGAAGTACCTACCATATTTTTTTCAAAATTTCCCGACTACTATTAAGGGAGATATTGCATATTTTCACTTTTAACGTTTGGCCCCCTGGTGGCCAAACCATGAAACGAATCGGACCGAAACTTGGTCTCCAAGGTGTCATTACATAAGGGTACATGTGTAACAAGTTTCAACTCAATAGCTCTAACAGTTACGAAACGTGCCCTGCTAACGGACGACAGACGACGACGGACGACGACGACGACGACGACGACGACGGACGACGGACGCCACGGTATGGGATAAGCTCACCTCTGCTAAGAGGTGAGCTAAAAACAAAACAAATGAAAACGAGACAAAATACAATATTGACAAATATCTCTGGCCTGAAAATGGGGATATGGACTCAAATATATATAAGTTCTGTGATTGCTCAACTGTGCAAAGTGTGTTCAAATCTAAAGCAAATGCTTTTCAAATCCACATTCTTGGGTGTATATTGGGTGGTGGTTTTGGGGAAACTGTATCATACTCATCCAACAGATTAGAAGTATTCATTCTAGAACCTGAGCTCACCTATTTTTCAGTAACCGGAGTTCACGTTTCCGCGAGGCCTCTTCTCCCACACCCGGAGAACCACCTAACGTTGTTCCACTGGTTGCCATGACAACACCCTGAGGCAGAGTTGTAGGCGTACTGATCTGATATGCTTGGACATTTGTTCCAGCAACTGAAACTAGAGCATGAGACTTTAGCATCGACACCAAGTGAATCAAAGCCTACTGAAGTTTCGGTGAGTACTTTCACGCACGGTAATGTTTAACCCCCTAGGACCAAAGAATGTAAGTAAAATTCAAAGGCTTCTGCTATTCATCTTTAGCATTGACCAATGCACGTTGGCCATCTGTCGGGAGAAATTTCACCAAGGCCAAACCACATATTAAATTTATATAAAAGACGAGGAGGAGGACAGGGGACACACAGTTATTTTTACTTACGGAACTCACCCGGAATGAAAAACTGGCCATCAGGACCTTGGGCGTATTGCACGATTGTGGCTCCTTGTGTTGCCTGGGTGGCATTGTTAGCATTTGTCATTGTTAGTGTTTGTAGGCCTTGGGTCGCTGCATCAGAGTGCGAGGCTATCTGTATAGTCTGAGCAGGGATCACTGAAAAAAAAATAGAAAGGAATTTGTTATCACTCACAGAATTCCTGAAAGGAGGCACATCTTGCCCTTCCGTAATGTCAACTGTCTTTTCCCGTTTTTCTACGCTAATGTCCAAAATCCCCTCCCCCATCCAAATTTCTTGAAAAAACACTAGACAGTATAGTGAATTAGTACCTGTAGCCTGCTGGAACCCTCCCCCTGGGCCTTGCGAGATGGTGATTGTATTGGCAGCCTCGGACACCTCTGTGTTCTCTTGGCTGCCATTAGACTCCTCCTCCTCCACTTTTGTGAGTGGGATGCCTGGCGGATCAGAAGACAGCTCGTTCAGGATTTTTCTGAAAATAAGAGTTTCAAAATGAATTAAATGTTTGAATTTATAGAGGAATATGTCAAGATCACTCAGACTCAGAGACAGATGGATGCTGAAGGTTTTTGTCTTTACTTAATACTTGCAGGAATATTTTCCGTACGACTACTGGTACAAAAGATTAAAACGACTGCCAGATTTTTACTTCACACCGACAGCAAAACTCTAGAGCCTACCTATAGGATGGTCTCCGAGTCAACGCCTCCCTTCGCTTCTTACTTGGGTTGTCCTCTTGGTCTTGGTCAGACTCACTGTTGGGTAGCGTTGCCAGCTGCAGGAATAAAAAAATAAACCTTTTCTTGCAGAGTTCATTTTGAGTTGCACAGGGAAAGCAAAAAGGAAAGTTGCTTGGAACAGACTACAGTCATCATTCTCCTTCTTTGTTCTTTGCTCTGTGGACTTGCTCATGGTCTTTAACATGTTCAATAATACTGGATAAATAAAAGTCTTGACAAGTGTTTGAATTGAACTTGAACGTCAAATTCTAGATTTAGAATTAGAAGAGGGCTTTCCCCCTTTCAATTTTAGTGAGCTGAGCATACCTGAATGGCTTGTAAGGTCTGTCCAGAGGCAGTCTGTATGACAGATGGTTGTCCCTGGATAACACTCTGAACCTGAATTGCTTGGTTCGGTATTGAGACGTGCACAATTGAAAGGGCGGGTGTTGGGCTGTCCGCAAGCTCTCGTGTCTGTTGTGTTGTTTCTCCTGAATCTTGGACTTGGTTAAGTTCCATGGGTCATCTAGAAGATGAGATCAGGTTTCAATGATAGATAAAAGAACACCTGATTGTCTGCTCGGAGTCGGATGGCAAAATGACACAGCTGAGTTAAGGCCAAGGGCCCTTGGTCATGCACATGCATGTCAGACTCGTCACTAAATAGGCCTATAATATATTCCTGGTACAATGGTGAATCATTTCGAAGTAGTCCTATGCCTACTGCAAAGTGCAAGATGTGAGAGACCCTTACTTGCGACTTTTCACTTTGAGGAACTTTATCTGGCCTGCCTAGCTGCTGCCTATATTGTCCCTTTAATTTTGTTTTCATCTCCAAGATTCTCTAGGGCTAGGGGTAGGCCTATCTCTCTCCTCATCGGATCATCATGTCATCGGATGAATGATGATAGCCCTACTACACAACAACACACACATCTTTGCACACCACACAAGAAACTCCCAATAATTAAAATAAACACAAAAACACAGCTGGGATGGTCATCGCCCTGAAGGGGTCAATGTGCTGTATTTCGGGCATGGGGTTTTAAATTTTGCGGGGATTACGTCACAGGTCCGAAAACAAACATGACTCCGTCGTGTTTTTAGGACAGCGAGCGGCCCATACACAACAAGTCTATTGAAATGCTTTGCAAATGCTGGTCTTCCAACAACCAAAAATCCGCCATGGTGATTTCACCTGCCGCAAAAACTCACCGATTCTGACCCGGTGACACATCGGGACTCATCCCCGTGTCGGACATCGCGCTCTGTTGTTATTCTTAGTCAATGAGTACTCACCAGTTACGCGATTTTCGTCACAAATTTGCGGCAATCGGAGTGGATAAATTTGTGGAATACGTAGTGGCCACGTCAAAAGTATAACAGCAGCGTCACAGCCTTGCAACAAGGGGCCTCATCACAAGCAAGAGTTTGGTATCCATCCGCGCGACTCACGCGTGGGTTTAGTCTCTTGGTATGGCCTTTGCTCTATATCAAGGCAGCAGGTTGCAGTCCATTGTGGGCGTGTTCGAGCTTCCACTACGGCCCTATCAGATTTGCACTCCCGGGTTGCACTCCAAGTTGCTAAAGCATGATTACATGAAATTGGCATTAGCGAATACGCAGTAGGCCAGTCAGCAATCTAGGCTTTGAACCGCTTGAAACCTTCATATTGGGTCAAGATACCTATCCCCAGGCCGGGATGTATCCTGGGTCCCTCCCTATTCCGGTTTGGTCCTTTGCGGTTTCGGATCTCGAAATAAAGTTCTTGTTTTATTTTTTAAAGGGACAACTTGGGCGTGGCATATCGATTCCAATAGTAGAAGAAAAACTAACCTCGCTGGCCAAGCTATTGTAATTTTCAATCCGGCCAAAAACAAAGGGTTAAAAGTAACCAGTGTGTGTGCATGCTGTCCATTGAGACTAGAAGCATGATCGTGGCAATGACATCATCCTCCAGTGTTAATTAGGTACTATTTATTCCAACATTAACATAATCTTACAGCCATCAAGCAAATGGTGCACTGCTGCATAATTAACACATGAAATAAACGTCTTAAACGAAACGTGTACGTTTATAATGATTTAGTGCAGCTGTACTTCAAATAATAGCTTAATTAATTGAGAACTATATTTGGCCGCGTTGGTAGTAAATCCAATTCACCACATCTAAAAATAGCTGGGCGCGATGCCGCGTGATTATGGGGCCTTTTGATCTTGCCGCCGGTCTATTACGTATGGGTTTTCCCCTGCCACCTCGGTGCAGCGGTGGTCGAAAAAAACATGCCAGAAATGACCTGCATGCTGCACGCCGGTGAATGGCTTCATCAGAAAAGAGGAGTTTCAGTCAAGGCTACACTGCCACCTGGACATGGGAAGATCATTAATTTGATTGAAATGCCATAATAAAACAAATGCCAAATGTTAGACTAACTTAGAGTAACCATCATAAGTTACTCTAAAAGACTAAGGTACCATGAGGAATGAGTTTCACTCCCTATGAAGTGATTGAAAATAAAAGTGACATGGGTTTGAATGCCGACACTGCCTTAGGAGTGTAAATGTCACCAGCCCTGATCTTTGCTTTGAAGATCAAAGCTGGGCTCTCTCGGGTTTTTATAATTTTTATCAAGAAATGATGCCTTGATTTTCAACAATGGATACCTGATCCAGATACAGCCAAGATTGGAAGACTGGCCCCTCCAAGGATGTGGATCAAAGATGCCTATCCGATGATCAATTGAGGGATTCTATAGAAGGGAGAGACTACAACAAATCTGTTTCCAAGAATGGAAGAAATTTCAATCACAACCAATCTGGAACTTAAGAACAATTACCCAGTGTCATCTTTTTTTTTTTATTCAATCCATCATATTATCAGTCAAAACAATGTTTTTTAAGCCCTTTCTGAATGATCCTATGGTCCTTTTCCTCTGGCAGCAGGTTTGCCTGACCCTTGAACAAACTTTCTTCCATCCTTTGTTGATTTCTTTTTGAGCACTTGTCTTGGAATGGCAATGGCAGAGAACTGAAAGATTGAATATGAAGAAAAAATAAAAATTGCAAAAACATCCAAGTATCATAAATCGGGATGAAATGATAGGTTTTTGATATTTCCGATATCATTCGGATATCCATTGAACACCCAGATGACACATGGGGCAACATTTTCTCTCTCCATTTATAAAGAATTTCTGAACCAGACTGGCAATGAATGTATTATGTACAGTATCTGCATGCCTTCTCATGGGTAAACTTGCTTTTGATGCGCATAGATTAGATTTTGGCCCTTGTGATTGAATAACGACCCAGCTGTGCAAAGACAGGAAAAATGCCTGACGCCCAGGAAGAAGCATGCCCCTCTCTTCTGACAAAAAAGACATAACTTTACCTTTTTCAATTTCTCTCTGATCTCTGCTCGAGTTTTCTCTATTGAAGCTTCCTCGCTCAACTTGACAGTTTTCATCAGCTTTACATCAGGAGGTACTCCACAAGGTCCTGCCACCGGCCCAAGCACAAACGCATTCCGTTTCAATTCCTCATCAAGTTTATCTCTCTTTACAACAGAAACCTCCTTGGAATTTTTGCTGACATCTGTGCCATCTGATACAAAGTTTATTTTAGACTTCTTCACGGGAACTGTAACCCCATCCGTGTCCATATTCACATTCCGTTTTTTAGTTACTGTCTGACGGGGTATAAATTTTGGAGCCTGCTTCACTTTTTTGTCATAGTCTCGCACAACAACCCCATTGACAATCCTTTCATTCCTCATTACATTTGCTTCAGACTTTTTCTCCTTAGAATTCTCCGACACACGTTCAGAATTAGATTTTTCCACCAATCGGTTATGGTAATTGTTATGCAATGCTGAGGATTCTGGGTAAGGATTAAACCCAAGAGGTAGTGTTGCATGAGCTGACGGAACCCGAGCATGGTCAAACTGTGACCTTTGACCTTGACTGTGCCAAACCGGAGTTGTGTATGGATTTGCCAAGGGATGCTGTGGCACTGGATGGTTGTAACCTTGGTAGTTCTGGTGATGTGGACCACCCCAGGGATGTCCAAATCCACCAGTGTTTCTGTTATCATGAGTATTAGTGTTATCATGAGTATTTTCACCACGAATTTGATGCTGAAATTGTGCATGAGAATTGGTTGTAGTAGGAGTATGTGAAGTATTTGATGATCTACAGGTAGAGACATCCACAATCTGAGAATCAGACTTTATAGAAATGGCAAAGCTAGCAGTTTCCATTTCGTTGGACGTCGATTGGGCGTCTGGCAATATCTCCTGTTCTTCTTCATCTTCTTCCTCTGAAATAATACCACAATTTTATTTGCAAGTTGTAAATGCTGTCAAATTTGAAGACCCTCATAGCCTGGTGGCTTCTAGAGAGAACCCAGGATCAAATGTCTTGACTGGCGTGGCTTCTATTAAAGGAACTGATATTCCTGGCTCTTCATACTACAAGCAGCATTCCAACAGCCCGCTTCAAATCAGATGGCACTTTTCATCTTTATCTTCCTCCTTATCATCTTTAAGAGATATTTTAACCCTCGTGATTTCAACTCAAGTATAATACTTACTGAGTTTTCGTATTCTTGCTGCAACTGCTTTTCTCCGATCCAACAGCTTCTGCCTGCATTCTTCGACTGTCTCATATTCCGGAGCATAACACACATGCAGGACACCACCAAAGAAGGAAAAATCATCCATTTTTCTCTTGGCAACCCTGAAACAGTTTGACAGGCGGTCATTCATTTCACAGAGCATATTTAATCTCTCCCTCACTGAGTTGTTAGTGCTCATGACCTTGTCCTCAAATAATTTGGTATGATGGATATAACATTTGTATAATCAAAGTCCAAAGAATCTCTTCCAATGCAAAAGGGAGGACCCCAACATTACCGTTACCCTGTCACAATAAGGTAATGTTGGGCTCACCTTAGCCTATTACATGTAAAAAATGATTAAAAAGGAAATGGGGATAATTTTCACAGCCCACAAAACTACCAGTGTGGTGTTCTCTCTCATCTAAAATGTTTAACATCGCTTCAAGAACTTAACAAACCTGGCTGCCTGAATCTTCTGAAACTTCACCCAGTAAACTTCAGTGAATTGATCGGCTGCAGGGTACTCATCAAGTATTCGATACTCGTCAATGGCTCCGTATAAAGCAAATAACTTGATCAGCTCCCGACTTGCTCCGACCGCTGGGATGCCCTGTACCAACAGGTATTTGGACTCTTGATGAACGGTATATACCTAAAAAAGCAAAACGATGATAACATATACCACATATATAGAAACAGGTATTTGTCCTCTCCCTCTATTGAAGTTGCTAAAGTTATTTCGTTTTTTGACACACACTGTACATGCTGTATACATGGTTGGTATAGTATGTCATGTATTCACTGTACATACTTGCATGGCTTCTTTCAAGGAAGTTTACAACGAATATTCATCTCCGTAACAACATTTTGGTTAATGGAGAATCTACACAACATATTCTTTACCTTGATTGCCGTGTCACGCCTCCCTTCTCTATATGCCTTGCGTGTAGCGCAGATATTTTGCCGAACATGATGTCCAGGTTGTTTTTCCATGGGCGCAGACATCTTTGATTTGGCAAAAGTGACGATGGTTCTGATTGGCTGGATTTGCGACGTTACACAAATCGACCAATCAGAAAACTCATTACACATGCCCTTAGGTAATTCCATCATGGTGGACAAGAGAAAGAAAATTTGTTTTTGCAGACGAATTATTTGACATTTTCATCATCATCATCATGTTTCTGGTTGGATTGACCGGTGGGATTGCAACAGGCAAGAGCACTGTGTCATCGATGTTTAGAGAGCTTGGTTGTCCAATCATAGATGCCGATTTGGCTGCTAGAGAAGGTTAATTGATATTTCTTGACGTTTTACACTTGTGCCACTGAAGAATCTGACTTTAGAAGTTGTCGATGACAGTCTCATTTATTCATAGCCCAACATCCTGATTTCACATACACTTGTCATGACTGTCAACCCGGGGACCACACACCGCTGACCGTGCTGAATGCCACTATATAGTGCCAGGGACCAGCAGCCTGAGCAGGCCCACCACTCCACCACAAGACAAGGTCCACTTTACTATCATTAGTCATGAAGTCCAGTGCAACAATATCAATTTGATTGCCCCAGTTAATTTTGAACCCTTTATTCCAGTTGTCAAGCCACACAAGAAAGCATGGAATAAAATCAAAGCCCATTTTGGGCCAGAAGTGCTGTTGGGGAATAGTGAATTGAATCGAGCAAGACTGGGCGAGATCATCTTCTCTGATCCTGAGAAACGAAAGCTGCTCAACTCTATAACACATCCAGAGATTTATAAACACATGATCTATGAAGCATTCACCTATTTCTTCACAGGTAACTGCTAATTTTGGACCAGATATGCATGTGGGGTCAGGAAAACAAGACATATTTACAAAATATCTTTGTGGTTAAATATGCCAAACAAAATGGATTGAGAAATATTTCAAAAACTCTCACTATCACAATCCTCATGTCTTAAAAATTGAATTTGAGATGTTTCCAAATTACTCTGTCACTTTGAACAAAGGGACATTGATACTATTGTTAAATGTACCTGTCCTAACAGTCTATCTTGGTACTCAGTAATCCTTTCCATTTCTGCAATCAAGGCACTGAAATGCTTATCTATTATTGTTTCAGGTAGTCCCTTTGTCATTTTGGATTTACCACTCCTTTTTGAGACTGGGTCCATGGTTCCATACATGAGCAAAATTATTGTGGTTTCTTGGTAAGTACAGCATCCAGGAACACCTGGGTGTAGCTCATAAAAGATATACTGCGTCAACGTTTTAACTGGTGCCCCACAACACAGCATACTAAAATACCAATGCCAGTACATCGATTTAATGGAACGGACTGTTTACTGATTTTAACAATTTCTTTTGCCTTTTCTTCCAGTGATGACGAAACCCAACTTCAACGTTTAAAACAACGAAACAATTTTACAGATGACGAAGCTAATTCACGCATTTCCTCCCAGATGGCGCTAGAGACTAAACGTAAACGTGCTTCATATGTTATAAACAATTCTAAGACGTTGGTCGAAACGAAACAGCAGGTCGAACAAATATTTCGCGAGCTTGGTGCTAGTAAACTACATTGGAGACTCCGAATTATTCTTGTGTCATGTTTAGTTGGACTCTTCTGCATTAGTTGCTTCTCGGTACAGAGATTCTTTGGTGCCTAATCATGATTAGGAAATCTGCTAGAATCTTCTGCCAACCGAGGTGCTGATTCTGGCACCTCCAGTGAATTGTGCTACTCCTCTTATGAAATGATATCCTGTGATAATAGTAAATAAAGTAAAACAAGTTGATGTAATTATACATTGTTGATCAAATATTGCTGTCTATAAGCAAGTCCAATGGAGCCAGAAAGCTTGAACCACTGCAACCAGAAAGCACGCACAGGATGTGATGTCTGCCAAGACTTAACAGAAGGACTGGAGCCGCATTCCCCTATGGGGTTATGTTGTAACTAAGTCATGTAAGAGCTAGTGAACTGACAAGAATAACACGAAGAGAATATTTGGCACTTCACTTTAATCTTTTATTGTAAAAGAAAACAGACATATTTCCATCTCCATGGAAACATTTTGGTAGGTCTATCAATTTGAAGTGAATCAAATTCAATTTATGACTTGATTCTGAGGCATTGATATGCACAGACAGTAAAAAAGGCCATCCACCAACATACAATAACCTGACAACACACCCAATAGCCATAATGTCGAACAGTCCAAATAATTAGCATAAGTTATTCCGTTCACCTTCAATCCTTCATCTCAGTCCATGTCTATATTATCATAAATTTTGATGACGTCTGCATGATTTTCTATCTTATCAAAGAATTTTGTCAAAGGTTCCTGAAAAGTCTCGCTAACTTTCTGGTAATTTGTGGCAATGAATTGATTCCCAGAATATATCATTTCTATATTTTCGGCCTCGAGGATTTTCTTGACTGACGGTAGATCCATGGGGTCACACACGAACTGCAAAGAGAGAGAGGACATCCTGCTTTAAATATTGGTTTTACATTCTTTCTACTTACCCCAAAACTTGGAGAATAGAACAAAGAGTTGTACATTGTATCTATTGCCGGATTTTAATTTCTTTCCCACCACCAAACTACCAACTGTTTTTTAGTAGCGATGCTAGGAAATTACTGGAACATTGTGTATACAATTGATTGTTGCCAGGCTGAAAAAGCATTAGTGGTCTGAACTAACCTTCCACACTGCTTCACCATCCTCATCCTTATCCTTCGAGACCTCCTCTGCTCCAGCCTCTATAGCCAACTCCTCCGCTCGATCCATATCAAAACCGATTTTCTCCAACGGCACTAGTATTACACCCTTCTCGGAAAATGAGAATGATGCCATTTTCATATCGGCCACTTTACCCCTGAAGCAGAAATTGAGAGTCGTTTCAATCAAAATTGAAGATCATTTCAAAATAGACTACAGCTTAAAAGGCTTAACAAAATTTCCCTGTGAAACTTCCTGATACCAATGACTTGCTCAGACATTTGAGGCTGTTGTGGTACAACAGAAATTTCCATCAACAAGGGCCTTATTTTCACTGAAAGTCACTGCTAAAACTAATAGTGATAGAGAGGGTGTGGCAGAGGCAAGGTCATTTCACAGTTCAATTAACACTGGGTGAATATCAGTGAACCAAACAGTGACAAGTGTTGTGAATGCACTCGCTGCCTTTCTTCAACTAAAGTGGCATTAATTCCTTACCCATTTTTTTTAATCAGGCCAGTAAGTTCTTGTTTTGTCCTTTTTATTTGACTTGTGAGAGCTTCTATGAGTAAAAAACAACTGCCAGGTCCAACAGCGCATATGAGTAGCCTCTCGTTTGATTCCTTCTTTTCACGCTAAAATGTAAGAAGTTTTTGGAATAATGGCCTCATAAATAAATGCTTGATACATGTCAGTACTTGATTTGACACATTCAAGATAGCAATTATGAGCACTGGTATCGATTTGGAAGACAAGTTTTATACTCACTGCTCTTTTAATCGCAGCATCAACAGTTGTTTTCGGGACGTTCTTGCTCTGTGCCTCAGTACAAACTCTCGCCAAGAGGTGGTTGAACTTGGGATCAGTGCCTCCGCCCTCTGAAAATGTAATAGCAGTATTTACAAGTCCTCCTCTACAGAAACCTTGCTGGTACTAGTCCCGGGCATGTTCATTACCTTCTTATTGGGACACCCTGTAAAAGTTCAGACAAGCAGAAAGTGGAATTCTGGGTTTGCATCTCGCACATGATTTATACAACAAGCAATTTTGAAATTTGTGAAAATTTGTTTCAAGAAAATATTTATTACCTAGAATAGCTACACTTATTTTCTGCACCATTTTTGCTGCCGTCATACTTTTCTCTTGGTCTTTGGCACCCTTGGTATGGCGTATATTGGCCCATTTACTGTGCCCAGCCATCCGTACTGTTTCCCATCGCCACGGTTGAGAATTGATTACAGTGCCTGGTCGCCATATCGACTGTAATTTACTTGTCCTTTTTCCTATGTTTTTATGTTGTTGATGACGATTATTGTTCCATAAACATGACATGGACCTGGACTGACTTTGTACAGATCTTGAGTAATTACACAGTTTGCTCACAGAAATCGTACCAATTGCTCGTAGCATCTTGAAGTCCTAACTCACACAGGATTGTCTACCTGAAAAGGAAGCAAAAGCAATACATATACTTATTTTTGAATGAAGGCTTATTTGGGTTGGCAGGTGAACATTGTTAAAACATTGTATGAAGAGGCAGGCCTAACTAAATAGCCTACGCTGTACGATGTACTGGACCTAAGTCAATTGGGAAAGAACAAGAGTTTCCTTTGGTTAAGACAATGCGCAGTCATTTTTAGTTCATTTCTTCTTGGTAAAGCTAAAAGAGGAATATGATTCTGTCACAATAGACTGCAGCGCCATCTGTCGTTTGTGTCCGCAGTTATAAAAAATTAACAAAATCCGACTTAAACAGTCATTATTTCAGTAGTATGTTTATGTCTGCACAAAATTTTTCGGACAAACTATCCTCGAAGTGGCGTTCTAACGACTTGACACTTCAAATACCTTTTATGTCAACAAATAATTGGATTAGAAGGTGTTTTGGTCCGCAAATTAAAAAAATCTCATTTCATGGGCGCAGCCATCTTGGGTCCACCTAATGTGCGTCCGGAACTCTGTTTGCGCGTCCGGAGCGCGTCCGGAAGAGAAAGTGCGCGTCCGGAACAATTTCCTATGTAAATATGAACCTATTGTTGCATTAGATGGCTTAAATAGCATTTTAATTCCATGTAGAGAAAATAAAATTGAAAAAAATATTTTTGGTGACTTTGTATTTTACAATTTTCAGCGAGGTGGTTAATTACTAATGCCATAATCATATCCCAACTTCCTTACGCGCCTTCTCCTGTTGTGGTCGTCTAAGTCGGTATGAGTTTGTCTTTGCGTGCCGTGGGATAAGGGGCAATAGCAATTATTGTGAAGCCAATTTGCGCTTTTGGGGGGAGGGGGGGATCGAGGGGGAAGGGGGAAGGGGGTCAACAAAATTCAGTGCGGTTTTAAGAGCTTCAACTAAAGATGAGCTTAATGATTATTTTCCTGGGTATATATCTTATTCATTAAAATAAAAA
The DNA here is from genome assembly GCF_910592395.1 of Lineus longissimus. Taxonomy (NCBI): domain Eukaryota; kingdom Metazoa; phylum Nemertea; class Pilidiophora; order Heteronemertea; family Lineidae; genus Lineus; species Lineus longissimus. Next base: position 3,970,097 of record NC_088323.1, on the reverse strand, counting down.
GGCCAGTTTTTCTACCATTCGACAGAGTGGGCCCGGGAGGGGGGGACTTATTTTTTAGATTAATTTCTAATTGGCTACACTTAAATTTAGCTATGGCTTATTATCAAAGGATCTAGTGATGACAGTGGATTTAAGGATACACTCACATCAAAGAAGTAGTACAATTTTCACTTTTTTTTCTCACAAAATATATTTTTGGGGGTTTGGGGGACTCATCCCCCGACGTACTGGCTAAATATGTCAGAAGGACGGGGGTTTGGGGGGCTCCCCCATGTCAAACAGTTGTGTGAGTTCACTAGAGATTGCTCTTCACATATTAATGTGAACACATCTCACTAATTGACACTTTGACTGTATAGTGATTTTCAATAACATATTTGATTCTGATTTTTTGTGAAATTAACAATGATAAGACACTCTGACGGCATTCCATGTGCTGAGACACCAGATACCAGTCTAATCCATTACAACACGGCTACTATCGAAATTCTGCAACTGCAACAACAATTGGTTGAGGAGAAACGTCAGTAAACTGGGATTTGATGGCTGTGTGACACCCAAATCACCCCGCTGAAAATTGTAAAATACAAAGTCACCAAGGAGATTTTTTCCAATTTTATTTTCTCTACATGGAATTAAAATGCTATTTAAGCCATCTAATGCAACATTAAGTTCATATTTACATAGGAAATTGTTCCGGACGCGCACTTTCTCTTCCGGACGCGCTCCGGACGCACAAATTGTTCCGGACGCGCATTAGGTAGACCGGCCATCTTGGTTCGGACGAAAAACATTCTCCAAGCGATCATCATTGCGTTTCCTCACATGATCTACTGTCTCTGCCGCAGTTGGAGAATTTCAACGGGTGTATGTAAAATTGGTCATTAAGGACCGAAGACCGGGAGATTGGACGAAAAACTGGAATTCGATGTTGGGAAACCGTGATTGAAAGCGAGGCTTTAGTCAAAGTGCCCTTGCTCTTCCAAATTTGTCCTTGTTTACATTGTTTACATCAATATTTCCTCTGTTTCTGACCAGTAGGAGCATCAAAATATGCTCAGTGCAAGGTCAGTTTTCAAAAGACACCTTCTGCGACAGGCAGAGAAGGTTAGTATTGACTGTTAATGTGGCAATCAATCTTATTCACCACTGACTGGCACTGATCAGAGGCCTGAGACTGAAAAGTGAAAGTGAGAGGGGTGAAATTTTCACTGAAATAGCCTAGTATTTAAAGTACTAGTAAGGGCCTAGGCCAGAAATTGATAAAAAACTTATTTTCAAAGTACATTCATAATCATAGACCATTTTCCTGAATAGCATACACCACATTGGGTTGGAAAAATGGATCCATTGTTGTCTTGCATATTTGACTGTGAATAGTTTATTAATAGTACCAGTATCATGGTCGTCCAATATCAAAGAGGTTACATCACGATCATCAAGAGTAAAACCAAGCAGAAGACTTAAATCATACCTAATGTGCTCTATTTTCTTGTTCAGGTTCTCTTTCCGACATGCTCTCAAACACTCCACAAACAACCATTAGATCCAGAATGGACCGAGATGGCAAAGAAGGAACTGAGAGGGGCCGACCCAGCAGAGAAGCTCACTTGGCACACACCAGAGGGAATCGATATCAAGCCGTTCTACAGCAAGGCGGACACAGCGCATCAGGAAGATGAATTGCCAGGCAAATTCCCTTTTACGCGAGGACCTTACGCTTCGATGTATACCAAGAGGCCTTGGACAATTAGACAGGTATGAAAGGGATATTTAAATGGACATATTATACTCTCTAATTTTACGGCCAGCCTAATCTGGTTGCAGAGAGGTAATGGCTAGCCTATTCAGCCAAGCTGCTGAGAGCTTCCTTTATTACTTTGTAGTTAATATCTGTGATACTGTCATGACTGTGTAAATTTAGCTTCATGAAGGCTGCATGGTCACTAAATGGAACTGTTGTTATCAGTTTTTATCACTTCAACCATTCTATTTTCAGTATGCTGGATTCAGTACGGTGGAAGAGAGCAACAAGTTCTATCGGCAGAACATTAAGGCTGGCCAGCAGGGTCTTAGTGTGGCGTTCGATTTGCCGACACATCGAGGTTATGATTCGGACAATGCTCGAGTGATTGGCGATGTGGGAATGGCGGGTGTAGCCATTGACTCGGTTGAAGATATGAAGGTATGTTTTGCCGAAGAGCGCAATTGGCAGAAATTGCAGCTAGTTTACCTACTAGTGAGGTATCCTGATTATAGAAGTCAAATTGTACAGAAATGGCCCATTTGAGACTGAAGTCACTGTCCCTAATAGAGAGGTTGTCCTTATTACCGAGGGGTTTACTAAGAGAGGTTTCACTGTATACTGTTATGCCTTTGCTTTTGCCAACATCACTGATGACTTTACTTTGTCTCTTTTTAGCTGCTCTTTGATGGCATTCCCCTGAAGAAGATTTCAACTTCCATGACAATGAATGGGGCTGTCCTCCCCATTATGGCGATGTTTGTAGTGGCTGCTGAGGAACAGGTCAGTGGGAAGTTCAGAGTATGATTTTGGTAGAGGTCCCTTGCTGGTGACCAACTGATTTCAAGGCGTAAAAAACTTTGATTAGTAAAGATGCCCTACTGGCAACCAGATATTGAACCGAAAAATAGATTGGAGGACTACTGGTAAGGACAGCTCTACTTCAAGGTTGCCAGGCTGGCATCTTGACCAAAAGTCTTAAAATTGACACTCAATCATAAGGACCACTGTTTGTGGATGATGTGGCAGTAGATTAGTTGCTGATGATGGTTGATCGTGCTGACTTTATGTTGTTGCATGAATCGTTTACAGGGTGCAGAGCAAAAAGATCTTTTGGGTACGATACAGAATGACATCTTGAAGGAGTTCATGGTCAGGAACACGTATATCTACCCACCAGAACCTTCCATGAGGATCATCGGAGACATCTTTGAATACACAGCCCAGGTAATATTTTATTCTATATTAGAGTAACCTGGTTTTGTGATAGCAATTGTGGCGGAAAAGTATGTTTGATACGAAATCAAAGCACTTTTGTATATCACCAAGTGAAAATAGGAGAAATTTTTGATTTTGTTTTGGAAATTTTTGGAAATTGCAAAAATTTACCTGAATTTATATTGGAATCGTGTTTTTGAAATTGTTATTTTTTCTTGTAGAACATGCCACATTTCAACTCCATCTCCATCTCTGGGTACCACATCCAGGAGGCAGGCGCGGATGCTGTGCTAGAGACTGCGTTTACTTTAGCTGATGGACTGGAGTATTGCCGAACAGGTCAGCATCTGATCACAATCCGGGAAGTTAAATTCAGGGCCAGGTTGTAAGAGAGCATGTCAGCTCTACATCAGTGTATTGTGATGGTACAGCGGAATGCCACTAGGTGACACTCCCTCTCTATTAATGACACTAGTTTTGTTCCCAAATTTGTCGGTTCCATTCAATGTGACATCTCTAATCAAGGATGTCTGGTCTGTAATAGAGAGGTACTATTCTACTTCCAAATCAGACTTATGCTGAATATATTTTTGTTTTGCTTGCAGGTCTGAAGGCTGGACTAACTATTGATCAGTTTGCCCCACGTCTTTCATTCTTCTGGGGCATTGGCATGAATTTCTATATGGTGAGTTCCCATATCTTGTTTTTATCCTCCGATCTTTCATAAAGCCACCATCTCCAATAAGAGGCATCATTATCTTTTGACTGTATTTGTTCCAGGAAATTGCCAAACTTCGAGCTGCCAGAAGACTGTGGGCGACCTTGATTAAGGAAATGTTTGACCCCAAGAATCCCAAGTCGATGATGCTGAGGACACACTCACAGACCAGTGGCTGGTCACTCACTGAACAGGTACGGTCAACCACTCAATTTTCGTAGGCGTTATATTTTCACGGAATTTGCAAATAAACTACATTTTGGTTTGAAAAAAGGTTTGTGAAGAGCTTTTTGGCAAATTCGTTTGGCAAATTTTAAAGTTACACATTTTATCTGCACTATTTCAGGATCCATACAACAACATTGTGCGAACAACTATTGAAGCAATGGCGGCCGTATTTGGTGGCACCCAGTCGCTTCACACAAACTCCTTCGATGAAGCCCTTGCCCTACCCACCGTCTTCAGTGCCAGAATCGCCCGAAACACACAGATTATTCTACAGGAGGAGTCTGGAATACCAAAAGTGAGTTGATTACCAAGTGAGGAGGTGTTTAAAATCATTGGGACCAATATGATGTCAGGTTGTTTGTTTTTGCCCTAGAAGATGACCCCACCACATTTTTGTTTGGCCAATATTGTTTCACTTGTTCATCTCCAGGTTGCCGATCCATGGGGTGGGTCTTACATGATGGAACAGCTGACTGATGATATATATGATGCAGCCAAGAAAGTGATTGAAGAGGTAATATCATTGTTTCACAATTCCTTTTTCTACGGTCTTCTTGCTTACTCTGAATACTTACGGTAAATATTTTTAGATTTGAATTGTCCAATAGAGTAAAAAGCATTTGAATGTTGTAGATACTCTCTTGGCAAGTTTCGGTGAAATTCTATATTTGGTAATGCATGGGTCAATGTGAGACGATTGTCATTACAGGTTGAAGAAATGGGCGGAATGGCCAAAGCTGTTGCTGCAGGTATGCCAAAGTTGAGGATTGAAGAATGTGCGGCAAAACGTCAGGCAAGGATTGACAGCAAGGGAGAAGTCATTGTCGGTGTGAATAAGTATCAGCTGCTCCACGAAGACAAACTAGATGTTCGAGTTGTAGACAACACAAAGGTCAAGGAATCTCAGATCAACCGGCTGAAGCAAGTTCGGGCAAGTCGGGACAATAAAAGGGTAAAGTGTTTAAATTCATTGTGCAAGTTGAGAAGCCTCTCTGCCTAGTGGTTAATACTGCTTGCTACCACACAATATGACCCTGGGTTTAATCCCGGGTACAACCAAGGATCGCGTTTATGGATGAATGTGTCCCTTTTAGGGAAGTAAAATTCCTGGTTCTACACTCAGACGCCTGTCTGTGGTTCCTTGTACCTGGTGTCTGTAAGTCTGGGAAGAGTAAAATTCATGTGATTATGATTTCCGATATTTCAGGTTGAAGAGACATTGAACGCCATCTCAGAGGCTACGAGGAGTCAGACGGGTAATCTGATGGCGTTATCGATAGCTGCTGCGAGGGCGAGGTGTACTGTGGAGGAAATCACTGGTGCTATTGAGAAGGTCAGTCAAACGGAGGGTGAACTGGCAAATTGATCGACAAACTTTTCATAGCTAACCTAAAGGGGTCTGCCGTTCGTTTACTTGTGGCTCCGGAATTAAGAAATGTAGTCTCCGCAATGCTGTAGTATAGGTAGTTATCATGCATTTGTGGGTCAGCAGAATCAAGGGTGTTTTGTCCCCACCAATCAAACTGTGGAAATTGTAGGTTGCTCATAGAAAAAGGTACTTCATGAAGTATTGTTTTCTATCTCTTCTTAGGTGGTTGGCCGCCACATTGCAGAAGACCACATGGTCAGCGGGGCATATAAATCGGAATTCGGCCACCAGGAGGAACTAGATGAAGTCTCCAGCCTTGTCTCAGAGTTCATGCAACACGAAGGCAGACGCCCTCGCATTCTGATTGCAAAGGTTGGACAAGATGGCCATGACCGTGGTGGCAAGGTCATTGCTACCGGATTTGCTGATGTTGGGTTTGACGTGGATATTGGCCCTCTTTTTGCTGTGAGTATATTTAATTATTTTGATAGAATTTGAATTTTGAGGGTTCACAGATTTGTGTGCAAGCTGTGTGTTTATTGCTTTGGTGTAGGTTCTCTTGCGTCTGAACAAACAATATTGTCACCAGACCTAATATTTCGTATGAGAGATTATATTTTTCAACCTTGTCTGTTGTCTTGTTGCAGACACCAGCAGAAGCAGCACAGCAGGCCATTGATGCTGATGTCCACTGTGTTGGTGTGAGTTCTCTTGCAGCTGGACACAAGACGTTGATTCCAGAGCTTGTCAAGGAACTCAAGGCATTGGGTCGACCGTAAGTTAAACAGTTTCTTCCCTGGAACTGGTACTTGTTCAGCCTGGCACCCCAACAAGCTGCCTATTGTAGTTAAAGAGCCCTGCACTAGCCCAGGTGGTCGGGTATGAATTTGTCTCTTCCCACCTTGAAATAGGCTGCAAAAAACCGCCAAAGTGTTGCAGGAGTTTTCTCTTTGAGTTCATAAATTACATTACTGCCCATTTGGAATTATTTAAAATCTGAATGCCTGTCATTATTTTGCAGTGATATTGTGGTTGTGGTCGGAGGTGTGATCCCACCCCAAGACTACGATTTCCTGAATCAAGCCGGCTGTTCAGCAATCTTTGGCCCTGGTAAGTCTTGAAAAAGATTTAGTCAGTTGCTTTCTCTGCACTTGAAAGGTTCCGAGTCAAAAGCTAATAAAAGCCATTCTGAAAAAATCTAGCCCTTTCTACCACATCTTTAAAAGTGTTGTTCAACTTTTTCAGGTACAAGAATCCCCGATGCTGCAAGGCGCGTCATCGGTGCTATCTACCAAGGGCAAAAGAAGATGGCAAGAACAGCTTAATTATTGACAAAAAGACCCAAGGAGCTATACTGTGCTGCAAATTGTGCTAACAGGGAATTCCGGCTTGGGAGACTCTTTGATATGAGCTGCATGACTAGTCATGTGTGGATGAATTTATACTGTATAAGCGCAAATATAATTGCACCATCCTTGTTTCTCGATGTATAACTGAAGTCCATATGGTTATTTACATGTGCCATCAATGCATTTTAGGTGACTGCAGTAGAATCATGTATGAGATTAGGTTAAATCTCTAAAGCAAAATTACTTCGAACTGGTTTCTTTTAACCTGCTGCTAGTTGTATTTACATGTACTTATACTGTAGTTATACATGTAGTATAGCTGTAATTGTCGAGGAGCAGTGGTAATGTCCTTACTTAAAGCCAGCCTCGTGACCCAGAGGTTCTGGGATCTGATCCCTTCTGGGGCACTTTCTTCTTTCCTGTTAAAGTTTGAAGGTTAAATGATCACTTTTTAGCCTTCTTGACATTCCCAGAAGACACTGGGATGACAAAGTGCTTTAAGCAGGGGACTCGTCCATGGAAAAGTGTATATAGGAAAACAAACTTTAACTTTGTAATTTGGATGTACAAGCTTGGTTGTACTTGCTTATGTGTAGATGTGTAGAAATTGTATTGTGGATATTTACTGAATGTGGGGTCACCGCAGATCGAGCTAATCGCTTTGAAATTGGCTGTTGTGTTCTGACAGATGTGTGCAGTAAAATGGTATTTATTCAGTAATAAACATTTCATGAAAATATCGACTTTGAGTGACTATATTTTGTTGATACACCTAAACAGACACCACTGTGTAGGCTGAAATAGGACAGTCCTCCAAGATTCAAGAAATAGTTCCTGGATGAACTGTCCCGAGTCGTAAAGATGTGGCAAGTGTCATACGGATTTCTATACCGTGGCCCTGTGTTGTATTTCTGCTGGGGAGGACCACGTTCTTCAGAAATGACTTGCCAATAGACAGTACCAGCCTGGCGCCCTGTAAGTGAACAGCGTAGCGGATCGAAGCCTATTTTAATGGTCTAATGAGACAGCTGCACCGTATTCTGTCCTCACTCAATACATATCGGGTATCTTGGTTTATTGGGAAAAAACCTATCTTGAAGACAGACCAGTGCTTGCTCTGGACGATGGTGAACTGGGGAACAATCCATCCTGAAGACAAGCTTCAGTGCTAGCTTTGGGCGATGGTGTATTAGGGGCACACCCTATCTTGAAGACAAATCAGTGCCAGCTCTGGCCGATGGTGTATTGGGGGAACAGTCCATCATGAAGACAAGCTTCAGTGCTAGCTTTGGGCAATGGTGTATTAGGGGCACACCCTATCTTGAAGACCGATCCGTGCTAGCTCTGGCCGATGGTGTATTGGGGGAACAAGCCATCCTGAAGACAAGCTTCAGTGCTAGCTTTGGCCGATGGTGTATTAGGGGCACACCCTATCTTGAAGACCGATCCGTGCTAGCTCTGGCCGATGGTGTATTGGGGGAACAATCCATCCTGAAGACAAGCTTCAGTGCTAGCTTTGGCCGATGGTGTATTGGAGGAACAATGATCCATCTTGAAGACAAATCAGTGCTAGCTCTGGCCGATGGTGTTGGCTGAAATAGAACAGTCCACTAAGATTCAAGGAATATATAGTTCCAGGATGAACTGTCCCAACTGTCCCGACTCGTAAAGATGTGGCAAGTGTCATACGGATTTATAAACCGTGGCCCTGTGTTGTATTTCTGCTGGGGAGGACCACGTTCTTCAGAAATGACTTGCCAATAGACAGTACCAGCCTGGCGCCCTGTAAGTGAACAGCGTAGCGGATCGAAGCCTATTTTAATGGTCTAATGAGACAGCTGCACCGTATTCTGTCCTCACTCAATGCAAATCAGGTCTCCTCTTTTATTGGGGAAAAAACCTATCTTGAAGACAGATCATTGCATGCTCTGGACGATGTTGAACTGGGAGACAACCCATCCTGAAGACAAGCTTCAGTGCTAGCTTTGGGCGATGGTGTATTAGGGGAACACCCTATCTTGAAGACAGATCAGTGCCAGCTCTGGACGATGGTGAACTGGGGGAACAATCCATCCTGAAGACAAGCTTCAGTGCTAGCTTTGGGCGATGGAGTATTAGGGGAACACCCTATCTTGAAGACAGATCAGTGCCAGCTCTGGACGATGGTGAACTGGGGAACAATCCATCCTGAAGACAAGCTTCAGTGCTAGCTTTGGGCGATGGTGTTGGCTGAAATAGAACAGTCCACTAAGATTCAAGGAATATATAGTTCCAGGATGAACTGTCCCAACTGTCCCGACTCGTAAAGATGTTGCAAGTGTCATACGGATTTATATAACGTGGCCCTGTGTTGTATTTCTGCTGGGGAGGACCACGTTCTTCAGAAATGACTTGCCAATAGACAGTACCAGCCTGGCGCCCTGTAAGTGAACAGCGTAGCGGATCGAAGCCTATTTTAATGGTCTAATGAGACAGCTGCGCACCGTATTCTGTCCTCACTCAATGCAAATCAGGTCTCCTCTTTTATTGGGGAAAAAACCTATCTTGAAGACAGATCAGTGCTTGCTCTGGACGATGGTGAACTGGGGGACAACCCATCCTGAAGACAAGCTTCAGTGCTAGCTTTGGGCGATGGTGTATTAGGGGAACACCCTATCTTGAAGACAGATCAGTGCCAGCTCTGGCCGATGGTGAACTGGGGGACAACCCATCCTGAAGACAAGCTTCAGTGCTAGCTTTGGGCGATGGTGTATTAGGGGAACACCCTATCTTGAAGACAGATCAGTGCCAGCTCTGGACGATGGTGAACTGGGGGAACAATCCATCCTGAAGACAAGCTTCAGTGCTAGCTTTGGGCGATGGTGTATTAGGGGAACACCCTATCTTGAAGACAGATCAGTGCCAGCTCTGGACGATGGTGAACTGGGGGAACAATCCATCCTGAAGACAAGCTTCAGTGCTAGCTTTGGGCGATGGTGTATTAGGGGAACACCCTATCTTGAAGACAGATCAGTGCCAGCTCTGGACGATGGTGAACTGGGGGAACAATCCATCCTGAAGACAAGCTTCAGTGCTAGCTTTGGGCGATGGTGTATTAGGGGAACACCCTATCTTGAAGACAGACCAGTGCCATCTTTGGACGATGGTGAACTGGGGGAACAATCCATCCTAAAGACAAGCTTCAGTGCTAGCTTTCGGCGATGGTGTATCAGGGGAACACCCTATCTTGAAGACAGACCAGTGCCATCTTTGGACGATGGTGAACTGGGGGAACAATCCATCCTAAAGACAAGCTTCAGTGCTAGCTTTGGGCGATGGTGTATCAGGGGAACACCCTATCTTGAAGACAGACCAGTGCCATCTTTGGACGATGGTGAACTGGGGGAACAATCCATCCTAAAGACAAGCTTCAGTGCTAGCTTTGGGCGATGGTGTATCAGGGGAACACCCTATCTTGAAGACAGATCAGTGCCAGCTCTGGACGATGGTGTATTGGGGGAACAATCCATCCTGAAGACAAGTTTCAGTGCTAGCTTTGGGCGATGGTGTATCAGGGGAACACCCTATCTTGAAGACAGATCAGTGCCAGCTCTGGACGATGGTGAACTGGGGGAACAATCCATCCTGAAGACAAGCTTCAGTGCTAGCTTTGGGCGATGGTGTATCAGGGGAACACCCTATCTTGAAGACAGATCTGTGCAAGCTCTGGACGATGGTGAACTGGGGGAACAATCCATCCTGAAGACAAGCTTCAGTGCTAGCTTTGGGCGATGGTGTATTAGGGGAACGCGATAGAAGACACAAGTCTGATTAAAATAAACTTAGTTTTATTGGATAACTGTAAAATTGGTAATCCAGTAACAACGGTAAAAGAGTCAAAAACGATCTTGTGTCATCTCCTGTTTCTGAAAGTTAAGTCTGTTCATCAATTTATTCTTTGCCCAACAGCATTCTGAGAGAGATTATTTCATTTTGTCATAATTACTTTTCCCACCCTCTTTTCATTCCAAACCTACAGGTATCTTGAACAATCAAGCTTAATCATCACCATAACTACTGACTAGTTCAATTCAACAGGGAAGATTGTCCAAGGGGTGAGGTGACCAAGTGGCTTGCAAATGCATACCGGTATGGCAATAATATAACAAAGCTCCATATTAGATAACAGAGTACTTGAAGAGTCACATATGGTCCCAGAAGCACAGCCTCCTGCAGTTAACCATTGTCTCGGACCAAATTTCTGAACTTAGCACCATTTAAATGTGTCTGAGTTACATCCATGCTTTGAAAGATCTCCACGAATACCACAATAATCCTTTTTCGTGACCACAAATAAATTACACAGCAAGATAGATCCAGAATCCCTCTGCAAGTAGCTCTAGTATCCGCACTCGCATGAATGATATCCTCTCCATCTCATTAGAAAGCTGGGCTCAGAAGACAACACAATTCCAGGGCGTTCAAAACAACTTGGCAGCTGGCAAATTCGATATGTGTGTAACCCAATGTGCAGATTCATAAAATTCTTCTGCACTGACCATAACTGCCAAAAAGTTTGAACCCCTAGAACTGGTTCCCATGGTAAGAAAATGCACAGTGATCATAGTCATTCTGTCATTCGATAACAGCAATAAGACACAATCTTGATTTATTCTAACGACGACTTGAACAATGGAGCTAAATTTATTTCTCGACTAAGCTGTTTTGAACAGTTTACAGATCACAATAAATACATGAAGTGACTTTACAATCACCATCGGTTGATGAATTCCACACAACTACTTTTGGATTCTTATGGAGTTGTCATACATGTACAGGCAAACTTAACCAGATCCTCATTAACCTGGTAATTGATAACTCACTCAATCCCCGACTTTAGAAAACAACATCACGAACAATCACATTTTCACAAAGGTTTTTAATAGATCAATATGATATCGAAGAAAATGCTGTACGAACTTCCACAAATTCTTCCAAAATATCATTTTAACATTTTCAACAACCCAGTCTCTGAATCTCAAATAGCTACGTAGGGATTGATTCAGCTAATTTCTGTATTGTCTGATACTTCGAAACGTGCAGTGTTTTTAACAGATCATTGAGTATCATGTAAAAAGGAAACACCAATCAGTCACAACTTCAAGAATTTATGTAATCATGATAAAATTAAAAGGCATGTATACTTTCCGAACTTATCTCTGGTGCTAAAAAGTACATGCATCGTTCAGTGCAGACAGTCAAACCGATTATTGCCAAGCAGTTCAGTCCAAACATACCAATGATATGTCTAACATCACAACATAACAAGTTTAGTTAAAATTACGATAAAATTCATCTGTCTATAATCCATAATGCTGAAAGAATCTGAGTTTCCGAGCCTCATCTGTACATATAAATGTACTGGTGCATGTTTGTTGATACATACATGTACATGATATGTATGTTTTCCAGTATGTCTGTGCCAGATATATTGTACAACATGATTGCAAAGTGTTTGAAGCGTAAAAAGCAATACATTCTAGTCCAACTTTATTGATTGATTCAAGTCCAATTTCATTTAATTGACAAATTCAGTGAACGCTGTCCATATGAACTTCCATTTTTGCCTTCAATTAGGCAAAAAAAGGACCAATGACAAAATAACTAAAATGCTTTTAAGTTTCAAAGACAAATGTCAGATATTCGTTAACCACGTCACGTTATGAATACCGACACAGCAACATCCAAAATGTTTCATGAATTAGTTCTATTGTTATGAGAGCATGCGAGTCCGATTTCAAAACACAACAATATCCACCTATAAATGCTGACCGCCTTAAAACGTAATCCTCTTACGGCTGGATGAAGGTACCGTACCACATCCCATGGCGACCATAAATCAACGCATACTGTCTGTACGGCAATCCTATCCCACGTTATGTGTGTCCTCCTTGATGACTTATTTTCACAGGAACATTAGCTAATTTGACACAGGCCTTTCAACTACATGTACATGTACATTCAAGTAACTCGTATATGAAGTACAACAATGATGCTAAAAAAAACCTCCCCTCCCCGCTTAATCTTTCTACTACCAAGTGTCCTGAAACCACATCTCGAACTGACTCTGGATCTCTGCCAGAAGGAGGTTCCCAGAGGTCACAAATAACGAGTACTTCAGCTTGTGTCCAATTTAGCCAAGATTCCATGTGGTTGTCATGGTGTGTAGAGATGGCAGATAAATTATTCGACGTAGCAATTAGGATTGCAATGTTTTTCCTGCACTTAGCCAGAAAACAACCGAGATATGCCACTGGACACTGACCGTGTGCAATTCACATGCCGATTTTACCCTTCTAAATATCATTTTAGACATTAATGGTACCAAGACTGTGAATGGACTTAGAAGCAACTTCAAACACACCTATAGCAATTCTTGACAAGAACACACTGACAGAAGTGATTTTAGATGCAAATGCCAACGGACAAGGTACTGCGACAGCTCTTTATTTTATACATGTCAACTATCACCGCGTTGACAACTTTTCAGATAACATTTTTGAATGAAATCTGCGGCCCATGTAGAGTGTGACCTTCCTGGTTTTCCGTACTTGCAGCACCAGCTGCGGCTCACACCAGCAATGACAAGTTAAGAGTAGAAAGATCCACCATATGCCTGAAATGGAAAGAAGTATTGTTTATGTGTCGGCTCTAAAAATTAGAACACATTGATGTTGTAGGTGAGCGAGAATCTGAGGTGGTATATAGGAAAACTAGAAAGCCAGTTTGGTTTTCTCACCTGTTGTATTTCTCCACAAAGTCTGCGGCATGAGTGGGACTCTGAAACTTGGCTGTGGCCTTCTTTTCCTGGGCGTCTAATATTATACTCTGAAAAAGAGATTGAGGTCGGGGACATAAAAAGTGGTGACATCCTCATAAGTCATGAAATGGGCTTCTAAGACTTTTTAGCACTTTCACTGCCAATCAGAAGAAAACAAATCATTTACATTAACTGCATGGACAAAATCACGGCAAGCAGAGACAAAACATGGAAGTAACAGACACAGGCACATAGTAATTAAGTCCATCTTGGGGCCGACCCAGCCCACAGTAACATGTGCGAGAATGGCAGCCCGCCGGTACTGAGACTAGCCAATCAACGAACGATTCGAGGAACCCGTGACCGGAGACTCCATGGCAACGAAGCGAGCGGGAAACTTGCCGATAATGTATGCGTAAGGCGACCAGCAGCGCCACCAAAATTACTGTAGCGGAAACGGGTAGAACTAATAATGTATGCGTAAGACGACCAGCAGCGCCACTAAAATCACTGTAGCGGCAACGGGTAGAACTACAATGCAGACGATAGCAACCACGTGTGATAGCGCGGCCGCCCGCAAATATGATAAAGTTTGACTGATTAACGATCGTTCCTTGGTGCATTTGGTGTGGAAGTGGATCTTTTTGATAAACTTTGACCAATTTTCGCACAACACTGTTACTCTCTCGCCAAAACATGCCAATTCAAATTGAATTCGCAAAATTTTTAGCCAGACATTGTTTTCCATTCGCCACTCATGTGCAGCATTCGCAAGTGGCGAAAATGCGAATGGGCGCGCCAACCCTGATTAAGTGCATTTAGACCAATTGGCAACCGTGATAGAAAATTACTACATGGCATAGAAGCTTTTATTCAGTGCATATCAATCCCTTTTGCGACACAAAATGCAGATCTTGGTCTGTTGTTCCAGTATTTGATGAAGAAGGAATACTATGCATATCAACTGGTTAGACTTTAGGGCAGTTGAGTTGGCACTGACATGCTTTCAAGATGTAGCAAATTATGGCATTACTGATGAGATCATTGTAAACTGTCCTGCGCCGTCTCTTTTTATACTCTACCTACCTCTAATGGTCCAATTGAATTGCATAATTTACGTATCCTGACAAGTGAAGTTGACGATGAAAGGTTTTCTATCGAGACACTTTTGGTTACCCCATCACCAATAGGTTTCTTCGTCGGAGATTTCTCGACAACAACCTGAGAAACAAACATACATGACACTGACCAAGCAACAACATCAACTAAAGGGAGAATATTGCATAGCCCAGGTAGCCTCCTGATTCTTTTCGTGAAAAATGAAACAAACTAGGGCAACCAGTTGCACTGTATCCAATGGGCATCACAAGGTTTTTTCATTCAAAAGCAGCCATGGGCAGGCCGGGAGTTTTCGTTGAAAACAACAAGCAAACTTAAAAGCTTATATTCTTCCTTTTAACACCATTGCGGGCGATAATTTCCCTATTGTTGCTACTTCCAGAGCACTCGGCAGTTAAACAGCTTGAGGAAACATTGTGCAACAGCTTCAAAACACACCAAGCCTTCTGCTGATGTCACAAAAGAAAGTGTCTGCCTTACCCGTTTTGGCACTGTAGCAGCATCTCCCGAACCCTTTGCACTCTCCGCAGTATTAACTGTCCGTTTTATACCGGTCACTTGCGTCTTACTCTGCATGACACGCTCTGCTTGAGACGTTGTCTGCTGACCTTGAACTTTAGGAGCAGCCTTTGCTGAAGGTGGCACAGCCTGCCTTGGGGGTGGGCCCCGCATCATCTTACGGGGACCCAGTTGCATACCCATAGGGGGCCGATGAGGACCAGAAAACCGCATCATTCGCGGCCCAGGGCCTCTAAACCTCATACCCATCGGACCAGGCCCCCGGAAACGTGGCCCAGGCCCAGGGGGACCCTGACCTTGAAATTGTTTAAATAATCTAGGACCATGGAAACCAGGTCGGAAACCTGGCCTCGCCCCAGGATGGGGGCCTTGCATACGCTGCTGGGGCCCAGGTGGTCCCGGAAATCGTCTTTGAATAATATTTTGGTTACGGACTACTTTTACGATTCCACCTTGCTGCGGCAGTGGGCCAGATACGTTCCCTGGTTGGCCACTGCTGACTAACTGTCGAATCTTTCTACCGTCCTTTAGCGTAATAAGTTTATAGACTTTCCTTGAAACAAGGTGTCGTCCTGGACCAGGTTGCTTCAGAGTCTGTGTTGGCCCACTTGTTTTCACAACCTTTGGCCCCGCACTATCTTGAATTGGCACCTGTGTTACAACGTTTTGGTTTTGGTGCCGCACTACATGAAGTTTCTGACTGACAGGGCGCCTCTCTATAACTTGTACAGCTTGGTTAACAACAGAAGGAGCAGCTGGTGCTGGTTCCACAACTTGAATCCCTGAAGAATTAAGATGAAATATCATAAACGCTGAAATCACTCATTTTTTGTGAGTGTAAGGTGTTGCCATTAAGGCTGGCCATAATGGATGGACAATGTTGGCAATAGGGCTTGTTGATCTGTTGGGGGCGGCCATAGACTTAAAATAGGGCACACCTCAACTACGGTCTAGGAATACAGAGAGGGATTTGCAGAACATTTACCTTGCTTCGCTAGCGTTTTCTGGACTTGTTCTTTCCTTTCAGATGACTGCAACAATCTCCGCGCCTCCTTCTTGCGTTTGATCTCCTCCCGTAATCGTTTCTGTTCTTCTAATTTTCGCTGGTACTCCTCGTCGACCGGTTCCTATAATAGAACAAAGAGAATATTACATAGACACAGGATGCCGTAAACCCCTTCTGGGGCTGATAAGAAGAGGGGGTGGGGAAGTTCAAACCCTGCCCATAATTTTTCTGAGCTTAATGTTTTTGCGAGTTTTACATTCGGGGGTTGAAATGCAAACATGATTGGTGGATTAGGGGATGCAAGAGCCATTGCAAGAGGTGATATATAGTGATCACAGGTCATCAAAAGATTGCAATGGCGAGAAACCATCTCACAACTGACATCCAAACCTACACAACATCACAGCACAAGGAGAGGAATCATGCTTACCACGCTCATATCAACTGTCTGTATCTTAATGTTATTCTGGGGCAGATCTCGTTCGATCTTAGCAAGTTTTGGTGCAGTGACTTCCACATTTGGGCTGGGTGCATCGGAGAGTCGTTTCCTTTGAAGAGTCACTTGTACTGGCGTCCTACTTTGGCTCTGGAATGGTTGTCTGTAGAAGAAGTGGTATCAAATACACTGTCAATAATCTCACACCCACATGCAAAACAATCGTGTTATTATGGGCTACAAATCGATGTTGGGGTTTTTCTCCAATTTTGAAGCTGATTCGAAGTACAGAAAATGCTTAACACCCATGAACATTATAGCCTTAGCTTGGCAAAAGACCCAAAATAAATGTACTTTTTACGTACCTTGGTTGATTCTGCTGCGGAGCTGAAAACGGCTGCTGCTGCTGCTGATTAAAGCCAAGTACCGGCTTCTTCTTACGACCAATCACCGTCTGTATCGTCTGGGAGCCCTGAACTTGGGGACTGTGCTGCTGACCTGCAGGCCGTGAAATCACATGTTGTCGTGGTCGCACCTGTGCCACTTGTGGCCTTGCCTGCACTGGCGCCACCTGTGGTCTCGGCTGGTGCTGCTCGTGTATCACAGGAGGTTGCGATGACTCGACATGCTGTGAATGCTGTGGGTGGTACACTATATTTCCGCTAGTTGGAGGCGGCAGTCGTGGGGGTTCATGTCTTGGTGGTGGCGCCTGATAATGATGTTGGGGTGGAGGCGGTCCAGGATGGCGGTGACCAGGCGGTGGCCCAGGATGCTGATGAACGACTGGACGATGAACATGCTGTGGTGGTGCTGTTAAATAAGACAGATGTCATTAAACATGAGCCGGAAGCTCAGGAAATCTTCAATTTTCCAACCCCTCCATTGGTTCTCAAAGATGCTTTTTTAATCTTATTGGCTAGCTGTACGAGTAAGATTCAACTCATGAATTTGGAAAGTAGGTGATTTCAAACCATGGCTGGAAGATCTAATCAGGTCAATATAATGACCGAAATCTGTCATTGTGGTACAAAGGAGCACCTGGTTGTCATTGTACGTGTAAATAATACCTTGGTATCTTTGAGGAGGCATCCCTGGGGCTGGGGCAGAATGGGGGTAAGCTAAAACCAAACAAACAATTCGCGTTAGGCAGAATAGTAAAGCAAAGTTTGATTACAAGTGGAAGAGAAAGTCAGGATTAACGCAAATCCATGATATTTTTCTCACCGGTATTGAAAATAGGCATGTCTTTTGCGTCGATAACATGAATGAAATTATTATTGTTAGACCTACCTGGATGTGGCTGTGGCTGGTAGGCAGGTTGCACATGAGGAGGAGGAGGAGGCTGGTACGGCTGTGGGGGTGGTGCCGAGGCTGAGGCGTATGACACCGACGGTGCCTGGGATGCTGTATAGTGGGGCTGAGCGTAGGGTTGGCCTGCTGACGACCACGGTTGAGAATAGACAGGTTGATGAACAGGCTCACTCTGAAAAAAGATTCCATATCAAATATGAAATTTAAATTTGAAAAAAGCCTTATATATCGATCAAAGACATACATTTTGGTGCCAATTTAACCGTGTCAGCCCGACATGTTCAAAACCGCCAGGGAAAACTCTACTAGGGATGTCGACTTACCCTTGGGGGATAATGCTGTGGAGCCGGCTGAGGCTGTGAGTGGGGCAAATACTGTGGCACTGGTTGACTTCGGGGAGGTTCCCAAGCGGGTCGTGTGGACTCCACCTTTGGCTTGAAGTGTGGATTGATGTGGATCTTTTTGGTTTGGACTGGTTGGGGAGCTGGAAAATTTAAAGTCATGAGAAGTATTTATCAAGAGGGTATTCAGGAAACCAAACAGAATGAGAAGACCACTGACTCTAACCTGACTTTGTCATGCTTCCAGTTCCTAGAGTAATGGTGTATCCCATAAAAACAATAGTTTGTGAGACTGCACGGCTCCTGCCAATTCCCGAAAAGGGTCTTTCCATCCCCCAAAATGAAGCCAGGAGATTTCCTGGGGCCCATAAAACTAAAACCCAACAATGAATGTAAGGGGCTGACGGGAGATGTCAGAATGATAAACTGTTTCGGACCTCGTTCAAGACCTACCTGGTACTCTAATGACAGGCTGCTGGGGCCTCGGGGGTTCATACACCACGTGCTGTACTTGATGCATGTGTTGTACAGGAGGTTCATAATGGACTTGTTGCACATGTGGGGGCACGTGTTGCGCCTGTGGTGGTACATGCTGCACATGTGGGGGATAATGCACATGCTGCAATGGAGGAGGCTGCATGTGATGCATATGCTGTCCATGATCATAGCGCTGATGATCAACATGCTGTATATGTTGATGATGTTGAACTGGTGCATGGTGAGTCTGAATAGGCTGACCGACTCTCGGCCTGAACTGCTGCTGGCCACCACGAGGACCCCATGCCTGACGACCCTGTCCACGCCCACGCCCACGTGCACCACCTTTTGTCATATATTTATCAATCTTGGCCTGATCCTCCGCACTGATATCCGGCAATTCATCCGGAATTTCTTTTTTGATCGTTGTAGAAAGGGAAACAGTTGATGTGCTACGTTTTTCAAATGATCCTCGTTCTGATTGGAAGCGTGCTCGTCGACGTCTGCCACCCTCGCCATCACTTCCCGAGTCGCTTTCATCATCTTCGTGTTCATGGAGTTGCTCCTATAATCATGAAAAATAAACCCATATTACGTTAAGTGACTTGGGGAGAATTCTGTAACCCTGTACACCACCCATGCATTGCCATGCTCCAACATCACAATCATCACAATCATCATCATCATCATCAACAACTACAGCTACTTTCAGCATGAAAAATGCCACCTGAAAGTATCGCCAAAGGGTTTATTTTTTCGAGCGATTTGTCACAAAACCATTGCATACCTGTGAGGGATCGAGAATGGCCTCTGCATGTGTCGTCTGCTTGGCGTGATACACGTCTGCCACTGGTACAGCCTCTTCATAGATTTCCTCTTGAACCACTTGGCTATCATCTGGAACTTCCTCTGAAAGTTTGAGAGTTTTAAAATGATTTCACTTGTTGTGTTGTCGCACAGTAATATTTTGAAGTTTTTCAGCGTGCATGATGTTTTTTGGGCTTATATGCTGTATGCTGCTTACAACCTGCATCATGCCTCTTCACCATAACACGAATAATATAAAGCAGTAATTAGAAATGCAAGCAAATGAAGTTGGCCCTAACAACGGACCGAATTGAGGCTGGTGAAAATGATCTATAAGTCAGGAAACCAACAATTGGTGAAAAGTTTTTAGGATACTGTATCATTCAAACAGAGTGGGTCATGATTTTTTGTTTACGATAACATACCTTCCTCCACTTCTTCCATATAAACTTCCTCTACTACTTCCTCTGTCTGTTCTATTTCATCCTGGGCAACAACTTGAATTTCATCATCGCTGTAAGCAAGAAGCGCCTCCTCATCAACCTCGTCTGGGTTGAAATCTTCCGGGACCTACAACCAAATGCGCAAAAATCTTATGACCCTATCTCTACGGAGATACAATCTCAAAGAAAACAAAATCAAAGGAGTCTTTTGATGAGATTTTGATGAGACACGGTAAAGACAGTAATTAACCTTCCCCAACTCACCCTTTTCGTTGCATATGTGGTGATGCCAACTTCATCATTGAGGAGATCATCATCGCTGTCCCATGTTGCCTCGGTGGGACGTTTGCGAGGCATCTGAAAAGATATCAATCAGGTTTCATAAATCATAATCAATGAGAATGATTGATTCAATACCTCAATTATTCCAAATAAACTCAACCTCAGGGATCAGGGGATGTCAGGGATTCTGCAATCAAGCCCAGTGTCATCAGCAAGAAAATAAACTCATCAACCTTTTCATGCACTTGCAAGTTTCATTCATTGCATGATGCATGCATACAATGCATTACTGCCAGTGCAATGCATGAATGCAATGCCAATGCATTATCAGTGCTGTGCAGATTTACATTTCAGAGTCGCAATTCTGTCTTTTATCCCATGCCTATAGACACATAAATAAGTGACATTCTAAAGCACAATATCAATTTTTAAGAGGAATACTCTGGAACAAGTTTCATTTAGGATATATTTAATAAACAAAGGAGAAAATCCGAAAGTTATCACCTTGCAAATTGGTCTTTGTTTGTTCAATGCTTGTCCTTCGTATGCCAAGTCACATGACATGCCATTAAAATGGCGGCGACCATGGAGGGGGCAACAATTTTTGCTGAAGCCTTGAAAAAGCAGGTATTTAAAGTATATTTACCTATTTCACCTGATAACGTTTGTGTGTATGATCACCATTTTTTAATTGGAATTAACTGTAACATCCTGATATCAATGCCGATAATCATCAGATGGTTGTTGTATTAATTTGTTGGTTTTACTTTCATTTTGAAATGACTTTTCCTGTTTTCTTTTACACTACAATGAATACAGGGCATTGAGTACATGTTTGGTATTGTTGGAATACCAGTCATCGAACTCGCCATAGCCGCCCAAGCAGCTGGGGTGAAATACATCGGCATGAGAAATGAGCAAGCGGCATCATATGCTGCGTCAGCTGTTGGATTTCTGACAGGGCGGCCAGCTGTATGTCTGTGTGTCTCTGGTCCTGGGGTCGTACATGCATTCGCGGGTATGGCAAATGCGGCAGAAAACTGTTGGTAAGTTGGAAATAAAACAAAAGAACTCTTTGAAATAAATACAATAGCTTAAAACCTAGAGTAAGACAGATAGGGGAACAATACACTGATTGACATTTGCAGGCTCTATCTATAGTAAATTGCTGTGAACAACTTCCAGTACTGGAGCATAGAATATTTTTTCTTTCCTTTAAAGGCCCATGCTGGTGGTAGGAGGAAGCAGTGATCAGGATCTGGAAGGTTTGGGAGCTTTTCAGGAATATCCACAGGTGAGGTTGTTACAAGTACTTAACTCCGCATAAAGGTCACCATATCAGTAATTGTGTTATACACTCATGTCTAAAACCACTTTCAATGATAAACTTTCATGAGCTGTTTTGAATGGCATGAGCTTTTTTGAGTGGCAAATACATGGCCGTTAGTTTGGAGGTTTGTCAAGTGAATTGTCATATCTAAAAAATTTTGTATTTTTTAGGTTGAAAGTGCAAGATTATTCAGTAAATATTCAGCACGACCAAGTTCCATTGACAGAATACCATTTTATGTTGAAAAGGTAAGTTAATGTTGATAATGGGAAATTTTGTGGCTTTTGAAAATTATAATAAAATTGGTGGGTATTTCTTATGCCTACATGTTGAAGGCCTGCATTGATATACATTCGTTTGGGTAAAGAAAATTTTGTACATTTTGCATTAATTAAAAATTGACCCATTCGATTATTCTAATTACTCTATCCTCTGCTTTTCAGGCAGTCCGACACAGTATTTATGGGAGACCAGGGCCAACCTATCTGGATCTACCGGGCAATATGATTGTTGGAAAGGCTGATGAGTCAAGTATTGTGTAAGTATTCAAGTTTGGTGAAGAAGCCAGTAACTGATTTGAACTGCATAATTAAAGAGATGTTGGTTTAACCCTGAGCTAGTTGCTGCGTTGGCATCCTCAGTTAGGGCTCAAGTGAGGAGGAGATAGCCAGGCTCAAGGCCTTACGATGGTAGTGAAGTGTGGCAACATCATGAATGACTTTGTCGATATGTGGCACACTTTGTAGGTGATGTCTGCAGGGTCAAGGGCATGGATGGTTGTCCAAAATGGCTGTCCTAATGATATCACCGCACATTGTCTGCTGCTCATATTTGTGTTTCATTGTGTCATTTCAGGTGTGTGCCCCGATGCCCTGACCCACCACAGTGCCAGGCTTGTCCACGTGCCATCAAAGAAACCGTTGAACTTCTCATGAATGCCCAGAGACCGCTAGTCATTGTTGGAAAAGGTGAATACCCTGTTTACTGTTACCCCAACAGGCAGTATCAGAAAGTTGTTCTAAATATTGGTAGAATATTTTGGTTCTCTTCCTATAGTATGTTGGGTTCCGACTGTGTGCAGATCTACCGGCGTTGAGCGTATATCCATCCTTCACGTTACAATACAAGCAGTAGAAGCTTTGCTACTGCCTTCATCTCTATTCCAGGTGCTGCTTATGCTAGGGCTGAGGCAGTTGTGGGTGATTTTCTGACGTCAACCGGCTTACCGTTCCTGCCGACGCCAATGGGCAAAGGTGTAATGCCCGATGAGAGTGACCTCTGTGTGGGACCAGCTCGATCCAGGTAACAAATGGTTAAATTCTCGATGTCGAACTTTATCAAATGTACAATGTAATGTGTTGCACAATGTTTTAAGCTTAGCAAGTTTTCAGCACCATCCAGTGGGCTTCTTCAGTGATTCTGAGGACGCTTACAACACTTGAATGGCCTCAAACAAGTTGAAATTCGTGTAAGTATTTACATGACATTTGTATATTTTTCAGGGCTCTACAGCAGGCAGATGTCATTCTTTTGGTTGGTGCTAGATTGAACTGGATGCTTCATTTCGGGCAACCTCCTCGCTTTGCTAACAATGTGAAAGTTATACAGGTCAGTTCCCTCTCCCAAGTTGCCGAGTTCTGCCATGATCTACCATTCATTCTAGATGAAAGCTGTTAAGTACAGTGAGCTTTGAGAATCATGTGGAACTCCTACAGAGTAGTTGACGTACTGTTTTATTCCTTAGATTGACATCCATCCTGAAGAATTTGGGACCAGCCTGCCATCCTGTGTGTCACTTCATGGTCAGATTCATAGTGTTATGCAACAAGTGAGTACTGGACTCGAAAGTGGCCATCCGTTCATCATTTTTGTCAACCTTATTCTTTAGCGTGTGCTGTGCACTTGAATGTATTATTCTCCTGGGAGTATTCCTGTCAGTCCTACTATGGTTAGACCCCAAATGAGTTTATTGACCTAGAACTCCGTCTATGATGCATCTCATCTAAAGGATGTAGCTAACTGTAGAGTAGAGTGATTTACCAAAGGTCGCAATCGGTATGCCCATTTTCAGGTTTCGAAACCAGTGTTTCGAATTATGAGCACTAGACCTTTACCAGAGCGTGACACCCCTCTATCCAGCATGTCCCAACAGACCTTAGTAATGTAATGCCTTGGATCTTTCTTTAATTTCAATTATTTGGCCCAATTTTTTAGTTACAAGATGAACTGAATCGACTTCCCGGGAGTTGGAGGGCCAATCAGAATGGTCCGTGGTGGTCCAGCCTCAGACAGAAGATAAAACAGAACAAAGAAGTTACTAAGGTAAGTGTGTAGTTGCTTCCCTGAAGAAATCACGATTGAATGTTCAGCTGACTATCATCCAGACTTCACGATCTCAAAGACTTGGGGTCAATGATGACTATCTTTACATCCCAAGTTAAATCCTCAGCAATGTTGTGGCAGGTTATATGCAGAACTGGATGTATTGTTCAACAATTCATGAACTTGTGGATCTTTGAATTTGATAAAAAGTATAGGGGTCCTCCGAAATATGACAAAGAATCCTTCCAAGGTGGGGGGGGGGGGGAATGTGTCTCATGCGCTACCCCCAAAATATGTGACTGATTTATCTAATTGTCTTTTTGCAGGGTCTAATCAAGATGGAGACAAAGTTAATGACGTATTACCATGTCTTTGATGAGGTATGCCTACAACATTTTACCAATAAACTGGTCAAAGAGACAAGAGTCTATCTCGGCCGAACCAGCCAGGCTATGGAGGATTCCTTTATAGCCTCGCGGTTGGTATGGTGTTCCCATCGCTGACTGAAGTGGGTGTAGCTAGTCAGTTGATGGGTGGCATGAGGATTCCTCAGGGAGCTGGCCACATCTTCCAACTCTAAAGAGAAAGGTGGCTATGAAGGAATTGGAATTCACATCCCTTGGATCAGGAGTATAGCATCTCTCAATTTCTCATGAATTCCAGATACAGCAATCCCTGCCTGCCAACTGCATGATCGTCAATGAAGGTGCAAATACCATGGACATTGGACGCACAATGTTGCCAAACAATCTTCCCCGCCATCGATTGGATGCCGGAACATTTGGTACGATGGGTGTCGGCCTTGGTTTTGCCATAGCTGCTGCCCTGTGGTGTCGAGATTATGCACCTGAGAAGCGGGTCGTCTGCATTCAAGGAGACAGTGCATTTGGATTTTCGGGAATGGAGCTTGAGACAGTTATGAGGTATAGTACCACCACTCTATAAAGGACACCTTTAGGACTGAGGTGTCCTGGTTACAGAGGTCAAATAGTGTATAGTTATGACTCATTTGGGGACCAAAATCACTGTCCAAAATAGAGCCCTGTAATTTTAAACCTTATGCCGTTTGGCTGTAATCTGAAACGTTTTGCTAATAATGGCCCATCACTCTTCCAGATACAAGTTACCTATTCTATTCATTGTTGTGAACAACAACGGTATTTATGGTGGCCCTGATGCAGAAACATATGACATGCTTACAGAAGACAGCGACCCCACTCTTTCGTAAGTTTCTTAATAGACTTTAAACCAACTTGCAGGCTTCTTGCTAATGCCTGCCGATACCATTGGAATGTGCTGCATCTGGCCTGCTCATGTGCAGCATCTAGCCTGGTCATGTGTCTTCAATTACTAGTACTACTTTGTTGGAAGGGTATCCCAGTAGCAGAGACAGAAATTTTGATAAGGGGGAGCACAGCTAGTCAACCCACCTAGGGCTGAAAGTAAAATCTTGGAAATGAAATGAGGGGGGTCTCGAGGTCTGCCCAAAGAAGATTTTGGCAATTCAAGAAAAATTTGCATTTTCCGGTCATCTGAAGGCTGAAATTAGAAGGCATCTTTGAGAGAGGCACCCTAAAATGACATTACTCTCCATCAGATTTCATCTTCATTAATGCCTTTCAGGATTCCACCAATGTTCCTTGCACCCAACACAAAGTACGAGAAAATGATGGAAGCGTTTGGTGGCCACGGTTATTTTGTCCGGTCGAGGCAGGAGCTCAGGAAATCGCTGGATGAGGCCTTGAAGAACGAGACAGGGTCTTCCCTCATTAACGTGATGATTGACCCCGCTTCTCAGAGGAAGTCACAGGTATATAATCGGTGTAAACCCCATGGGCTTACCTTGGGGAGTTGGAGTTCCTCCCCCTGAAAAATTTGGCAATTTTGGTGCCAAATTGGTGTTTTCCCAGGGGTTAATGGTTACAAAGCTGGTAGGGATGGAAAGATATGAATGTCAGTCCAGAGTGCTAGCTCAGACCTGCAGAACTTCCAGAGACCTGAGCTTGAACCCGGAGCTTGAATCGTAAATGTACAGGGCTGGCCAAGAGCTACGGATAATAATGTAACCAGCTGGATTTTGTGCTGTATAAGTTATTATAATTGTCTATCTATTTTGTTAATCAATTGTCTATTTTCTTTTCAGGAACATGATTGGCTAACGCGGAGCTCCAAACTGTAGTGATCAACTGTTTATGTGGAGAGCAAAGGAATTATATTTTGCTCATTTATCTGTGATAGTTAGTATGTAATTCATCATTACCGGTAAAAATAAAGTGCATTCACACTTCATGTAGAAAATATTGTAAACCAATCAAAGGCAAGATTACTGTTGATTTTGGTCCAAATTATACATGTTATATATGTGAATTTGCCAAAAATGTTTAGTTTTTTTGTTGTCATTTTTGTAAAATGTTTGCATGTAAGTTGGAATAAAGATAAGCTGTGATCATAACGGTCGTCAGCACCATGTTTGGGTTCATGGAATAAGTCGTCCCCTGTTTCCCCCCTAAAAAGGGGGGAAATTTCCACCCCAAGACGGGGTTATTTTTAAAAAAATTGAAGTAATCGCGTAGTTCAACTTTTTTAGCTCAGTTGGCGCCAGCTGGGATCCTGTCAAAATCATTGGCCTACAGGGTGGCCCAGAAAGGTTTTCCCTTGCACAATAGAATTCTATTGTGTATCAATTGTGTAAGGAAAATCATTCTGTGCCACCATGTAGAACATGAACTTGTCACCCTGTTCAAAGACATCGGAGCGAAAGTGAAAAACGAGCACATTTCTCTTTTCCTCTCTGACGGTAAACCGGATTAATCATTCCCATGGCCTAATCCTTACTCATAAATGAGATGCAAAACTTGGGGAGGCAAAATTATCTTTCAGCCAATCAATGCCCTTACTTCCACCCCTGATAGTGATGAATGAGCTCTTCCCAGCGTACATAGTGCATTACTCGCGTACACACTATGGTGGTAAGAGCCTTTCTGTCGGTAACCAAAATCATGGAATATCGTCGTATTTTGTGGAATAATGTCGATTTCTAGTCATGAATGGGAATAACAATAACTATTTGAAGATGGCAACATTAAGTTCGAAGCAGATTATTGCTGATTATGTGAATCATAGACTTGCAAAGGATGGATACGAGTGGCAAAATTGCCCTCCTCTTCCCCCTGTCAACAGGGTGAATCGAACGCTGAGGCTCGTGGGGGACGAATTTGAGCAACGTTATCGGGAGGTTTTTAACGAAATGTGCAGTCAACTTCATATAACACCTACTACAGCTTATCCTACGTTTATTGCTGTAGTGAATGAACTATTTAGTGACGGAATAAAATGGGGCCGAGTGGTTGCATTGCACGCATTTGGAGGTGCTCTTGCAGCTCAATGCATTGAAAAGGAAATGCCCGACATCGTCGATAATATCGTAGACTGGGTTGCTACATATGTAGAACAACAGCTAAATTCATGGATTATTGAAAATGGAGATTGGGTAAGGATCTAAACATGGTCTAAAGCATTGTAGTGATTGTGTATAATGATTTTGTAGCAGTTTATATCATTACTTTTTTGTGTTCTCTCATTTTCAGTTGGTTGGTTTTGTCTAAAATGCCAACCTGGCCGTGCCGTTGCCAATGCCATGTCGAATGAGGCTTATAATGGGCTCTTCCAGTTATGTCAATTTTGTAGTATGGGCATAACCATTGGAAAAAAGCTTTGGTACAAAGGTACATTATGCATCGAACTAATCATGTCTTTGCAAATGCATCTTACAACAAAGTGAGAAGAAAACTGAGGTAAAAAACAGCCAAATACTGTAAAACCAGTCAGGAGCCAATACAACGCTTACAAGTCCTATAACTAACTGGATGTTTTCTATTGCCAGTGAGCTATACTATAGCCTTGAAGAGAAATGTAACTTGACCACCTCAGGCTGAAGTTTACAGAGCAACTCTAGTCTAAATTGGAGAGTTCATCACAGGCGCATGAAGAATCCAAATCTGAACTCTACCTCCAACCTGGGCTGCTTACTCTAAGCTCCAAACCTGGATTCTTACTCCCCCAGTCCATAGTATTTTTAAAAACCGAGTACCCAAGATTCCCAAATGCCTGATAAACTGCCAATACTGCCGTGAAAAATCCTAAAATCTTCTTCCAATTGGAAGCGATGAAACATTCCAGGTAACAATGGTAAAATGAAGCAGATGGTGAGCAAAAATAGCATTCCATTCTTAGATCCCATGGCAGGTGGCTACATTTTATTCTCGGCCAGTGTTAAAATAAACCTGTTGGATTATCTGACTGCTTCCTGAAAGGTGAACTTAGAAGCTACATATAAACATGTAAAATGTATCCCATCATTGTGAACTATCTGAGGCACTCCATCAGCCCTCACCCTCATTATTTAGAGTCCTCCCCTCATAATGTCTAACGAGTCCAGGCCAGTGTTGTGGAGTAAATGAGGGTTAAGGGTGGCATTCTAATCTATGAATCTGTCTTCTCATGTTTCCAGGTTCTCGCTGTCAGCGTCAGATCAAGAGGCACTAGTTAGGTTTATTGGCCAAGTGTCTCCGTCCATGGCCAGTTCAAAGATTGAGAAACTACCACCAAATTATCCTATCTTGGTGGTTGACGGAGAGGGACCCCGTGGCCGTGCATGTGATCATTAACAACAGGTGTTACTGCGTTGTGACTTTATCACCAGTCTACTCTATTGATCTTTGCTGTAAATACATTGAATTCTTGCTGGAACAAAATTCCAAAAATTTGCCCTCGACAGCTTGTGTAGCTTGTGTGAACTCAGAACTGTACTGCTGTAGAGAATACGCCTTGTAAGAAAGGGTTGTCAGCTGGATTTGCATGTACTTTTGAGTTCCTTGACCTTTGTCTTTGAGTTTAGCAATGTTGTCTACTGGATGATTGATTTCTAGTATCCCCGGATATGCCAGGCACGTCAACTAATTAATAAACTCGGTCGAAGTAGCCATGGTAGACATGAGCAACATTGCATAGTTTCAGAAGATGTTTTTATCAGATTTGATTTTGAAGCAAATCATATGCACTGACATGGCATGACTGATGGGGTTCCTCTTCATGGGTACTTAAGGTTATCAGCTCAAAGTATACATTATAATGTATTTTTATCAATTGAAAGTGAAAGCAACGAGACTCTTTCTTTTGAGATGTGTGACCTTTCACTTTGATATGCTGTGCACCAGTAAACATTCTGTCAGAAGAACATCCAATGTTTGCCATCAACGACTACCTCTCTGCATCCATGTATTGAAGATGCTGCACAAAATTCCAATACGTGCATCAAGGATTCTGCAGAAGTTGCTATAGAAACGTAGTAACGAATCCACCCACGATAAAGCTTGCATTTTTCAGGACACGGCGTGCTGAGTGAGTCACTCGCACACGGTGGTGATGCTGATTGCGCGACTGAATCCATGGAGGAAGACTTCGAGGATGACAGTGGCTGTGATGCAATGAAGTTCCCTTAGTCGTATTTCTCGTTAGCATTTATTGATCCTGCATAGAATTTATGCAATTTTTGCGCAAAATCTCGGGCGGGAATTGCTTGGCGGGAAATATCTAATGGGTGGGAGTCTTGACAGGGAGATCATGACGAGGTCGAGAGGATGGGTGCTTGAGTGTTGAGCAGGAAATGTGTGCTGTGGTATGCAATGCATGTTCTTCCATTAAGAAGTCGCAGATTTTTGAATGAGCTTGGCTGACAGTTAACAGCTTCCTGACTCTCAAAGACTCAATTAGCTTTTGTACTAAACCTCATCGACCTCATACTTTGTGCTTGAAGCTGGACCGTGACTTAGGAAGTTACAAATATGATACATACATGTATTGTTTAGCTACCACATGTACCAAGGGCACTTCCTGCATTCCTTCTTTAGCAGCTTTGTGTTCAAGGCCAAGGGCAAGAGGGTACTAGTACTAGATGTGGAGGAGGGCATATTTTTATGGAAAAGTCTTTACAGTCGGTAATCTGGTAATTGCACCCAAAAACGTCCATGTAAATGTGTAATTTTCTTATAAATATGATACATGTAATAGTGCCCAAAGTCGTAGATACAGTGTAGACATCCACAAACCAGGATCCAGGCAACCAAGTGCAAACTGGTCCGATCATCAGAGCTGATGCCAGATGTTGTCCTACCCAGCCCACACCATGAATGCATATTCTGTGCTTGCTCATCAATCAACCAGCTCTCCGCACGCACATCATTTACCCACAATCCCCTGCAACCCGCCTACGCATTTTCAACGTCCATATATAGCGAAGTATCGGTGGAACGCAGCTCTTGATCTATAATCAATAAAGTCTCTATTACTCGTGAAAGGATGGCTGTACATGGAGTGAGGGCTTGGCTGCGCTGCCATGGTAATCCATGCTAGCTGTTCATTCATATCGCTGGGTGTGCGAGACAAATCGATTTCACTGCCCATCCTAGATTGATAATCTTAGCTGAGACTATGGCTGCCATAGCGATTAGAAGCTTAGTAAGCATCAAGTACTCCATGTAAAGATTATAGGGCTCTCCTTGGTGAATAGCGGTTGGGAGACACACTGCCAAACATGTATACGTAGATAGGCATGCATTTGTCATATGAAGTCTTGGCTCCATCTCCAGTTCCTCCATCATTTGTCCTTATTGAACAGGAAAACATATCTGTGACTGTTTCAGGCATGATTTTATCATATCCGTTCTATTTGTGCAATAAATGATTTCTGTGTAAGACCACATCCCAATTTCTTCACTCTTGAACTGTTTCAAGAAAACGCACTTCATAATTTTATTTTTAATTTATATTGAGGACAATATTTAAACTGAAGGACGTTATAATCTTTTTTTACATTCGGTGAAAATCA